>NC_088235.1:73426954-73699454 GCF_036934945.1 Oncorhynchus masou masou
GCCATCCTATCATGTTGTGCAATCACGGTCTCCCCACCCCCCCGCCCGGCGATGATTCGCACCCCAGACGGCGGGGGCTCTCGGTGTTTCACGGACATGCCCGAAACCGGAGCCTTGTCGTGACAAGGCCAGGGACAATGGAGCCAGTGTTGTTACCACACTGCTTCCAGGCAAGGCTCCCAGATGTGAGATAAAAGATACAAGCAGGGAGACAAAGTTATCTGTGCCTGTATCGGCAGGTGGGGGGGCCAGGAAACTGGATCCTATTGTGGCTGTCGGAGCGGTGGGTCTCAGTGAGTCTCCAAGTTGCCCACAGGGGCAGCAGACAGTGCCTGCCGGGGCGGCCCGGCCCCCTGGGCTGACAGTTAGGGCTACCGGGTAACTCAAGCTGCTCTCTCCCACTGCCTGCTTTCCCAGGTTCTCACACACAGAGACGCACAAACACACACATGCAGGTAAACGCAAACTCACACGCGGACACACAAGAGGGCATTGCACGTACACCCAGACACAAACTCTCACTCACAGATGCACACATACACAAACCCCTTGTCAGGTATCTCGCTGGAACTGTCCCCGCTCAGTGACAGGATGACAGAGCTCTCAAAGAAAACGCATTGACTATTATGTTGCTTTTCAAAGGACTCTGGTTTCCGTTGCTGGACGTGAGAGTGTGCCTTTCTTTCAGGCCTATTCAGATTTCCCATGTTGAGCTGTCTCAGCGATTGGCCAGGGCAAGAGGTGGTGCATTTTTTATTGAGACAGGACCCTCCACACAATGTTTTGTGTTTGTGCTCTCAATGCCGGGTTAGGTAGCCTGTTAATCTGAGAGGTGTGCTTGGATCAAAGAGGAACTCTCTTGCCTGACAGACGAAGGGGGGAGGAGGGACAAGCAACATTGGCAGAGGAGAAAAGAAACACTACACAGAGAGAGGAAAGTAGTGGAAAACTTTACGGGGAACAGAAACGATGGCCAGCTTTTTCAACCACACTCAACACAGGAGTCCCTCAGAACTGGTTCAAACTATTATGGAAACTATTTCACACGCAGTCCTTCAGTTGTGGGGCAGAACAATCAGCACCCCCCCCCCCCCCCCACCACCACCACCAAAAAAAAAATGAACGCATCGCTCATGGCGAGTGGCACCTGTTCGTTTGATCACCGTTGGCTCAACGGGACCCAAAGCCGTCAATTAGCCGCTACGAAATATTAAAGCGGAGCAATGTTCAATGGGGTCGAAGGGAACTGACCTCCAAAGGGAGTTGATTGGTCCAAATAGTCCAAACCCTGGGTGCCAGACAAGCAGTCCTGTCAAGCCCCTAGACGGGCGGAAGGTGAAACATGTTTTGCTTTGCCAACATGGCGTCGAGAGGCCAGGGAGAATCAATGGGGACCAAAGAGTAACTCCTGCTTTAGACAGGCGAAGAGAGGGAAAGGGGTAAAGCGGCGCTGACTGAGCAGGGGAAGAGGAAACAAGGGGACAGAGGATGGGAGGGAGGGAGGGAGGGAGGGAGGGAGGGAGGGAGGGAGGGAGGGAGGGAGGGAGGGAGGGAGGGAGGGAGGGAGGGAGGGAGGGAGGGAGGGAGAATGAGAGAAAGGGGCTTCCTCTCCTCTTTTATAATAATAAATAGTCGGTTGGCAAATGCTTTCATCCAAAGAAACGTACAGTTAACACAAACATTCTTCTCTTTTAAACTTAACATGTTCCATGAACCCCTCAAATACTACGGACGTGGCTTGAAATACACAAGGTTACCAAAACCTGAGAGGAACAAGTTGAAAAAAGACTACGGATCTGTCCAGTCCTGACAGCTAGTACGACCGACATACTTCAGCAGGCCTATATACAGTATCCCACAGAAACACAACAAAACACTTGAAAGGAAGCAAGAAGGTATTTATTCGTTGACTTTCCCCCGAGGGAGACTCATCATACATAAAGATGGATGTTGTCTGAGTCGCTCTGAACCTCAGAATGTTGTGTTTTGAGGCTCTTGGACACATTTTTACTGGGTTTTACTCACATAACAGCGACAGAGAGCAAACAGGTAGCCAAGCAGGCTCTGAGCACCGCACATGCTTTACAATGATTTTACGGTTCAATCCCCAGTTGACTCTTCCATGGTATTGATTAAATATAAACTGACCAAAAATATAAACACAACATGCAACACTTTCGACAATTTTACTGAGTTACGGTTTATATAAGAAAATCAGTCAATTGAAATAAATTAATTAGGCCCTAATCTATAGATTTCACATGACTGGGCAGGGGCGTAGCCATGTGGAACCTAGCCAAGCTAATCAGAATGAGTTTTTCCCCACAAAGAGGCTTTATTACAGACAGAAATACTTTGCCGTTTCATCAGCTGTCCGGTTGGCTGATGGCAGACGATCCCGTAGTTGAAAAAGCCGGATGTGGAGGTCCTGGGCTGGCGTGGTTACACGTGGTCTGCGGCTGTGAGGCTGGTTGGAAGTACTGCCAAATTCTCTCAAATGACGGTGGAGGTGGATTATAGTAGAAAAATTGACATTGAATTATCTGGCTACAGCTCTGATGGACATTCCTGCAGTCAGCATGCCAATTGCACGCTCCCTCAACACTTGAGACATCTGTGGCATTGTGTTGCGTGACAAAACTGCACATTTTAGAGTGGCCTATTATTGTCCTCAGCACAAGGCGCACCTGTGTAACGATCATGCTGTTTAATAAGCTTCTTGATATGACACACCTGTCAGGTGGATGGATTCTCTTGGCAAGGGAGAAATGGAGATATAAGCGCTGGGCCAATTGTGCGCCGCCCTATGGGACTCCCATTCACAGCCGGATGTGATACAGCCTGTATTTTAACCAGGGAATGTAGTGATGCCTCTTGCACTGAGATGCAGTGCCTTAGACTGCTACGCCACTCGGAAGCCCAAATAGGCTTACTGGAGACATGGTTTCAGGCTATATATTTTCAATGGATTGAATGGCAGTTCTTACCTTCGCCACAAGGGGCAATGTGCCAATTTCGAGGGTGCTTTTGGCACCCGCACTGCCTCACAGCACTATTAATGGCAAAAAAAGTACATGTGCACAACCAAAGCTCTTGGTAATAAATGAGCAATTATCAACTGTTAGCAGTCTCTTACTGGTGGTAAGAACGGACAATTGCCATCACTCAGTTATCACATTCAACAAACCAAACATTGACATACGGTTATGTAAGGTAAAGTAAAAATCCAAACCAGTCTGTGCATCAATACAGGTATAGAGTAAAATATGGTTTACTGTCCGGTCCTTCCAAGAGATGCCAGGAGAGTAAGTCTACACCACACACACACACACACACACACACACACACACACACACACACACACACACACACACACACACACACACACACACACACACACACACACACACACACACACTGCCGAAACTCAGTGCTCTAAACCACATGCCCGTTGAAATGTTATCTTCAACGGGCATCTTGGTCTCTTTGTCTCGGATTACCACTGTGACCCCTAGTGAACTCTTGGCGAACTTGTCTGGGAGGGGTACCCAAAGGAAGCAACAATGAACACTATGAAACCCAAGACATGGGTTGGAAAAAGGGAACATATTACAGTGACACACTTTGGTAATGTACTGTATCAACATCTGTAAATGTCTATATGAACCCATGTCTATATGTATAAGGAGCATGGTCAGGGTTTGGTTTATCATTTGTGCTGCTTGGCTTGATGATTAACAGAGTCCCTTCATTGATATTGTTCTACACATGCCTATACTGCCTTATTGACTAATGCTACTGTACACGTATGGGATGGAAGAGAACTGGGGTAGAGAAAGAGAGAGACGGGAGAGAGCGTGAGAAGCGGATGGAACCTGGAATAAAGAGGTGGGTGGGGTACTTGCTACTTAGGCCGCCCCAGTGATCGAGATTAAGCCCTGGTGGGGGTGGGGGCTTGGAGAAGCTGGAGATGACGGGTCCTGGTGAGTGGATCAATGTCGGGTCACCACCCCCAAAAACCCCTCACAGTCTGAGTCACTCACAGACAGCTGGGATTGGCCGATCGATTCCCGTCCAGACGGAGGGGCTGGAGGGATGGGGGTGTGTAAGTGTTTGTGTTCAGTGTTTTCTCTATCTGCATTTAACAGCAGCCACAACATTTTTACAAATAAAAATACTGCCACCGCTGCTGAACTGAAAAAAAATCTAGGGGAAACACTGGTGTGTGTGTGTAAACTGGTGGGGGGGCATCAGTTAGCCACTGTGTTAATCAAGGAGGAGGACAAGGGCACAGCGGAGCAGCAGGTCTGGGGTCAGGGACGCTGGGGCACTCCATTTTCCTGCTGTGCTCTTATTAACCGCCGATGAAAACCCCTGGAGCCCACGCCACCCCCTCCCCCACCGGCCTCCAGCCCCCAGCCGCCTCAGCTACAAATTAATGACAAGGGCTAAAACCACTCACGCTGGCCCATAACACGCCTCTCAATGAGGCCATTCATGCTCCGCTTGGGGACCGGCAACAGCTCTTTGCCTCTGACCTCCATTCCACAGCCAAGTACAGGGATCGGGCAAAGGGGAGAAGAGAGGAGGATCGTACGGTGACTCCGCAGCCCCATCCAGTCTCTGTGATAATTACAGCTCCTCTCTCCAATACCACTCAGGTCCAAAGCACCCAAAAGCATAAAGGGATGGTGTGTGTGTGCACGTTTGTGCATGCGTGCACAATGTCCATCGCCAGACACCCGAGCACACCAACGGCACTCACGACTACGCTTCCTTCTCAATACCAAGTGGTCATAAAGGTTATGACTGGCCGCGGTCAATATCGGGCAGCTAGATGAAGTAGGCTCTAATTGTCCTGACAGCATCCAAGCACTCCATCTGTCAGCATTCTCATCGCCGGAGGACTGGAATTCTGAGCTCAGACGCGCAAGCTGCTCGCAGTTGTCTCCCAAATGTCACATTTGGAGTGGCGTCAGAGATGTTTATTACAACAACAACAACAAAAAAGAGATGAGAGATTCATGGGCATATAGAAACAAGGGGAAATGGTTTCTGTTGAGCGTCATAAAGCCTTAGGGGTACTTACAAACATTTGCTTTATATTAGGTTTACCTTGAGTTATTCCCACAAACACTGAGCCAAACATTGAGTGTTTGAGGCTGAGGGATGTCGTAAATTAACAAACCAATAGAATCACTGTTCACATATACACGTCAGTCGACTTACTTACATTTGACCCTTCAAAAATAGTATTTAGCAGACGCTCTTATCCAGAGCGACTTATAGTAGTGAGGGCAAACACTGTCCTCCATCCACTCTGCCTCTCCTCCTCTCTCATTTCCTGGGCCCTGCTGATTGGATCTAATGAAGTGTCTCTCCGTGCTGAAACCAGACAGCTGCTGCAACATGCTCGCTCTCTGCGTGTGGCGCTCGGCTAGTTTGCCTGCTGTGGACAGCTCAATCTATCACAGAGCAACAAGGCCTCATGGTGCAGGTGGGAACTGCCTGGCTGGAAGGAGCAAGAGGAGCCTGGGCCGAGGAAATGTACCGCGCGGCGAAAGTATCAGGGCAGAAGCGAAGAATTCTGAATGACATTTCCTAGAGGGTGCCAAACGTGAGTCACTACGATCAAACGGCAGCTACCACTTGGTGCCGCCTTTTCTCTCCTGTTTATTTATTTACTGATATTTTGGGCATGGTTCGCTTTCTCGTCTTTTGACCCCCCCCCAAAAAAAACATCTTCTAAGGAGAGGAAGGGAAAGACAACGGCAAGTGGCAGTGCACTCAGATCCGAAGCTGCTCAGATAGGCTCCAAAGGCAGCAGGGCTTGGCAGCGTAGCTCAATGACACACAGGCAGGCATGGGTACCCACAAGAGACAGACGCTCTCATGGTGGTGCGTGTGCCAGGGCTAGGGCTCATTACCCAGGCTCCCTACCCGAGCTGCCTGTGCCACACAGCTCGTTAAAACACTGCCGCTGCCACGCTGTCATTCGTAACACTCGCTGGCAAATCACTGTCCAACGTGTTACCAGGGAAAAGTTCCAACTGTTTCGGCAGAACTTCATAGGCTTTTTGCAGACTGTACTGTACCGTAACATGCTGTCTAGTGTGGCTTCCTAGCATTGCAGAGGATCAATCGATTTAGCGAAAGATCAAATGAATCACAGCTTCTACCCAGAAGCATTGTACTTCCACATGCACCGAGCGTTCACCTTTCGGACACCTCAGAGATACCAATTTCGGTCGTGGTCTCGAGACCAGCAGAGTAAAAATATCTATACTCCTTTCTTGAAACATAAATATCTTCCCGCCTATTGAAACCTGGGCTTCCAACTTTACTCGTAAGATTACTGTCCTTTACTTTCATTGATAAAATGTCCTCAAACTTTGTCCGAATTTCCTTGATTCGTTGGTAGAGAAGAGTGGGGGAAGTTGTTGGAAAGTTGTGCGCCCACTATTAGTAAGGGGAGACCGGGGGAAATAGTAACAGTCTTTATTTTATTATAGACATGTTTGTGCACTGGCAAACCTATTGGACCTAGGGCTTTAGTGTGTGACAGGTTAGTACAGTGGCAAAACTATTGGACCTAGGCCTTCAGTGTGTGACAGGTTAGTACAGTGGCAAACCTATTGGACCTAGGCCTTCAGTGTGTGACAGGTTAGTACAGTGGCAAACCTATTGGACCCAGGCCTTCAGTGTGTGACAGGTTAGTACAGTGGCAAACCTATTGGACCTTGGCCTTCAGTGTGTGACAGGTTAGTACAGTGGCAAACCTATTGGACCTAGGCCTTCAGTGTGTGACAGGTTAGTACAGTGGTGAACCTATTGGATCTAGGACCTCAGTGTGTGACAGGACCTATTGGACCTCAGTGTGTGACAGGTTAGTACAGTGGCAAACCTATTGGACCTAGGCCTTCAGTGTGTGACAGGTTAGTACAGTGGCAAACCTATTGGACCTAGGCCTTCAGTGTGTGACAGGTTAGTACAGTGGCAAACCTATTGGATCTAGGACCTCAGTGTGTGAAAGGACCTATTGGATCTCAGTGTGTGACAGGTTAGTACAGTGGCAAACCTATTGGACCTTGGCCTTCAGTGTGTGACAGGTTAGTACAGTGGGAAACCTATTGGATCTAGGTTGGACCTCAGTGTGTGACAGGTTAGTACAGTGGGAAACCTATTTGACCTAGGCCTTCAGTGTGTGACAGGTTAGTACAGTGGGAAACCTATTTGACCTAGGCCTTCAGTGTGTGACAGGTTAGTACAGTGGGAAACCTATTTGACCTAGGCCTTCAGTGTGTGACAGGTTAGTACAGTGGCAAACCTATTGGATCTAGGACCTCAGTGTGTGACAGGACCTATTGGATCTCAGTGTGTGACAGGTTAGTACAGTGGCAAACCTATTTGACCTAGGCCTTCAGTGTGTGACAGGCTCATGATGCTGAAAGAACAACAACCATAATACCAGCGCACTCATGTAGGAGAGTTCACTTTTTGTCAAACACAAAGGGCCAGTGGTGTATTGGAGGCTATATGCAGGCCATATACCCAGTTTTATTTCAGTGGGCTTTGCTTCTACTCACTTCTTAATCCCCTCTGATCCACATCAAAGCAGCGTGGTGGAGGAATAGGACTTATCAATTATGTAGTACAATAGAGAAATCATGCACAAAGTAGCCTTCACTTTCGCAAGGCATGTGGAAAATATATTCACATGCGCGCCACACACACAGCCTAGTTTCAGCAGAATATCTTCTGCAGGCAGCAAGAGCGCACAGGTCTCAACTGGTTGTTGCATGGAGCTGCTCACGAAACGACATCGGTAGTCGGCAGGGTAGGTAGGAACAAACATTTCAATGTATGATAACTACCAGTAAAGGGTAACTAAGGCAACAATGGGTATGTGTGCAAACCAGGTATTGATCAAGTTTGGTCCGAAGTCTTGTTCAGTAAGCTATTTGCAATGTGCAATTCAGTCATCACGCACTGTTCGCATGAATGTTTCTAAAGGGTTTTCACAATTAAATGAAAAGTCTACCTGACAGAATGTTAACAGTCTTTAAATATCTGATAGCATGCTGATTAGAATCAATGGGGATGGCATTTGTTTTGCTCATTTGAATTAAAGGGACACTACACATTCCCAAAAATTATTTGTTAGATTTTCCCCTGACCTCAAAAATGGTCTTCTGATATGGTTGAAGCATTGTTGTGGACTTACATTTGATCTTTTTGGTCTCGAAAAAAGTGTATAAATGTGATTTTGAGCATGAAAATCTATAGGAATACCTGTAACTCACTTCTCCAGGTACCATTACACCACTGGATAGGGCCGATGGAAAGACAGCAGTCACACACAGCATGATGTTAAAGGATAAACAGCCCATTCACTCTAACATAAAAAGCCAGTAGGTCCCAATCATAAGAATACAAGAAAAAACACAATCATCTTACACAGGCTAAGCATTTCCCAATTGAAACATTTTGAACATTTTGATTTGACAAAATTACAATCGTGGTCTTGAATTGGACTTTCTTTTCTTCTGGTCCCGGTTTTGACTCGGTCTCGGACCCCTTGTCCCCCTCCCGGTCTTGGTCTTGATTCGGTCTCACTTTAGGTGGTCTCGAACACAACACTGCCCATATACCTTAGGTGGGGGAATCGTTCGGATTGGCCAAGTCCCAAACCAACCCCTAAAGCCTTGGGGATGTCTGAGAGGACCAGATGGTTTAAAATATAATACAACATTGTAAGGGTAAGTACCATTTTGCAAGTCCGATCTCCATAACTGCATTCAGGGTTAATTCTAGAATAGGATTAAATCTATATCATTCACACTCCACTCTACAAAGATAACACTTCAAGGAAGATTCCTAGAAATCCGCCTTCTAGCCCCGGACTCCCGGTAGCCCATTAGGCCAACTGGCAGGTTAATTGGCCATGGCGTGGAGCGCTGTCTTCACACCGGCCTGAATGCCTTCTGGCCACAGCACCCTTCCAAGAACATATCTTTCAATCTGCCCCCGGAGATGGACCGTTTTAGAGCAGACACAAATAACAGTGCATGGGGGGGGAGACGAAGGAAGAGAACAAATTGTGCAAATGAGGAAGACATGTACAGTACAGTCTATTCCTTCTGCTGCACATCTGAAAAGAATTACGACAAAAAAGACAGTGTGCACATCGTATAAACGCACACACTGTTCAGTACGCTACACTTCACTGGTCCAAACTGAAACACATTCTCTCTCAGTGTTTTGGGTAGCTCCAGTGCATATACTCAAAACAAATCCCAAGCCATTACATTTATCAGGGATTGACTGGATACTACATATTACACTAGGCTACATATTACACTAGGCTACATATTACACTAGCCTACATATTACACTAGGCTACATATTATACTACATATTACACTACATATTACACTAGGCTACATCTTACACTAGGCTACATATTACACTACATATTACACTAGGCTACGTATTACACTAGGCTACATATTACATTACACTACACTACATATTACACAAGGCTACATATTACACTGCATTTTACACTAGGCTACATATAACACTAGACGACATATTACACTACCTTTACACTAGACTACATATTACACTAGGCTACATATTAAACTAGAGTACATATAACACTAGAGTACATATTACACTACATGTTAAATTAGGCTACATATTACACTACATGCTACACTACATATTACACTAGAGTACATATAACACTAGGGTACATATTACACTAGGCTACATATTACACTACATATTACACTAGACTACATATTACACTAAACTACATATTACACTAGACTACATATTACACTAGACTACATATTACACTAGACTACATATAACACTACATATTACACTAGGCAACATATTACACTACATACTACACTACATATTACACTAGAGTACACATTACACTACATATTACACTGGAGTACATATTACACTAGAGTACATATTACACTAGGCTACATATTACACTACATATTACACTGGAGTACATATTACACTAGAGTATATATTACACTACATATACCACTAGACTACATATTACACTAGACTACATATTACAATACATATTACACTAGGCTACATATTCCACTAGACTACATATAAAACTAGGCTACATATTACACTAGGCTACATATTACACTATATATTACACTAGACTACATATTACACAAGGCTACATATTACACTACATATTACACCAGACTACATATTACCACAAGGCTACATATTACAATGCATGTTACACTCGGCTACATATAACAATAGACAACATAATACACTACATATTACACTAGGCTACATATTAAACTAGAGTACATATAACACTAGAGTACATATTACACTACATATTAAACTAGGCTACATATTACACTACATACTACACTACATATTACACTAGAGTACATATTGCACTAGACTACATATTACACTACACATTACACTAGACTACATATTACACTAGGCTACATATTAAACTAGGCTACACATTACACTAGACTACATATTACACTTCACATTACACTAGACTACATATTACACAACACATTACAGTAGGCTACATATTACACTAGGCTACATATTACACTAGGCTACATATTACACTACATATTACACTCGGCTACATATTAAACTAGGCTGCATATTACACTAGACTACATATTACACAAGGCTACATATATGTAGTCTAGTGTAATATGTAGCCTTGTGTAATATGTAGTCTAGTGTAATATGTAGTGTAATATGTAGTCTAGTGTAATATGTAGTGTAATATGTAGCCTAGTGTAAGATGTAGCCTAGTGTAAAATGCAGTGTTATATGTAGCCTTGTGTAATATGTAGTCTAGTGTAATATGCAGCCTAGTTTAATATGTAGCCGAGTGTAATATATATACATTGTTATGTAGCCTTGTGTAATATGTAGTCTAGTGTAATATGCAGCCTAGTTTAATATGTAGCCGAGTGTAATATATATATACATATAACACTAGACGACATATTAAATTAGAGTACATTAACACTAGACTACATATTACTCTACATATTAAACAAGGCTACATATTACACTAAAGTACATATAAAACTAGGCTACATATTACACTACATATTGCACTAGACTACATATTACACTACATATTACACTAGAGTACATATTAAACTAGGCTACATATTACACTACACATTACACTAGGCTACATATTACACTAGACTACATATTACACTACATATTAAACTAGGCTACATATTACACTACATATTAAACTAGGCTACATATTACACTAGACTACATATTACACTACACATTACACTAGACTACATATTACACTACACATTACACTAGAATACATATTACACTAGGCTACATATTAAACTAGGCTACACATTACACTAGACTACATATTACACTACACATTACACTAGACTACATATTACACTACACATTACACTAGACTACATATTACACTAGGCTACATATTACACTAGGCTACATATTACACTACATATTACACTAGGCTACATATTAAACTAGGCTACATATTACACTACATATTACACTAGGCTACATATTACATTCGGCTACATATTACACTACATATTACACTAGGCTACATATTAAACTAGGCTACATATTACACTACATATTACACTAGGCTACATATTAAACTAGGCTGCATATTACACTACATATTACATTAGGCTACATATTACACTACATATTACACTAGGCTACATATTACACTAGGCTACATATTAAACTAGGCTACATATTACACTAGGCTACATATTAAACTAGGCTGCATATTACACTACATATTACACTAGGCTATATATTACATTCATTAGGCTACATACATATTACACTACATATTACACTAGGCTACATATTAAACTAGGCTGCATATTACACTACATATTACACTAGGCTATATATTACACTAGGCTACATATTAAACTAGGCTACATATTACACTACATATTACACTAGGCAACATATTACACTAGACTACATGTTACACTACATATTACACTAGGCTACATATTACACCAGACTACATGTTACACTACATATTACACTAGGCTACATATTACACCAGACTAGTGTAAATTATCCTCTTCCTGATATGAGGAAACAAGGAAGCGCTATGGCGCCGCCAAATGTGCCCGGTGACAAAACACTGGCTCCTCTGGTGCTGTAAACCAGTCAGCGCCGCAAGAACTGGTGGAGTATGGAGAGGCGCCCAATCAGAGAGCTGTTTCTGGCTGCTTGGGCAACACTCCCTCCTGCTCACAGCCACCACACACACACTCTCTATCCCTCTCTTTCACACACACAACTGTACATCGACGAGCAACACCCACCACACACAGGAAGCCATGCTCATTTCTAAAACAAGGGTGCTTTTTTTTCTCTCTCCCCTCTCCGACTGAACCCTAACCCTCAAATAGATCTGGAAATAGGCATATCGTCTAGGGAAATAGGGCAGAGCCGCTAACCTAATTTTATCCTCCCCTTCCCAAGAAATAATCCAAAAAAATATGAAGAGATCAAACATGGCCTCCGTGTAGTCAGGGATTCTAGACACGTCTCCTCTCCACCTTTTTATTCCCTCCATCACCTGTCAGATGGAATCAGTTCAGACCTGGGCTAGACACACCTGCTCCCTGGACTACCGGCGACGCTTGTCCTCCGGGTTGCACTGCACACTTAGCAACACACATTGGAATGCTGGGCTCACAGAAGTGCGAGCGCACACGCACGCACACACACACACACACACACACACACACACACACACCCTTGCATGGGCCTTTAACCCCATCATCCTCTTTATTTCTGAGTGCTGATAGAAGCTATGAACGAATTGTGTGTAAAAGTCATGCAGTGGATAAGACTGGTTTAAAGTAGAGCATTTGGGGGGCTGAGGTGTGTGTATGTGTGTGTGTGTGTGTGTGGGGGGGGTCTGAATACTACAACCATGTGGTACTTAACCCACTTTTGGTAAGTCATAGAGGTTGCTAAGTGAAATATATTTCATATTAAATACTTTGAATTATTAGGATAATAATTTGAAGAATCAAATAGGCATCCCAGAAATAACATCGTGGGTAGCCTGATTTCAGATGTGTCCACGTAAACAGGATTATAAGGGGAATCGTTCTTGTTGCAAAACGTGTAAACGTTTTAATCAAACTATTATATCAATCTGAATATCCACAATAATCGTATTATTGTGTGCATGTAAAGTACCCATTGTCATAGTTATATTTGCTGTACAACACAAAGTTTATAGCTTTATAAATAAAATAAAATTACTATACATACATTTATAATGCATTATAATGCAATATACAGTGATGGTTTGTTGAAAACTGGGTCATAGACAGGTGGAGTGCTACCAAAATGTCTTCCAATGATTATTTTTCAGAAGATGAGATGAAATGAATTCATGAATGGCCCTCTTAAGAATGATGATGCAGAACTGTGTAAGAGAGAGCAGAGAGAAAGAGATGGGAGGGGTTTGTGTGTTTGTATGTGTGTATGTGTGTCTGTGTGTTTATGTGTATGTGTGTGCCTGTGTGTGCCTGTGTGTATGTGCTTCGGTGTGCATATGCGGTGTGTGTGTGTGTGTGTGTGTGTGTGTGTGTGTGTGTGTGTGTGTGTGTGTGTGTGTGTGTGTGTGTGTGTGTGTGTGTGTGTGTGTGTGTGTGTGTGTGTGTGTGTGTGTGTGTGTGTGTGTGTGTGTGTGCCGTCTGGCAGCAAAGGTAGATCCAGTCTGCTTCTAATGAGGCATGGATCAAAGGACCACAGGAGGGAGATTAGAGATGAGTATTGTATTGATTTTTAATTGACTGGAGTGGAGTTGGAGAGCGAGGGGAGGGTGGCCCGGGCCAGATTATGAAATGAGCTGGAGATGTCACTCACTAGAGAGAAAGAGAGTTTGTGTGTTTGAGAGAGAGAGAGACACATACTACTGGCCGGAGTGTGCTTAAGTTAGAGAGAGAGAGTGTGTTTTTATGGGAGAGAGAGTGTGTTTTTAAGAGAGAGGGAAGGGAGAGAGAGAGAGAGAGAGAGACACTTACTACTGGCCGGAGTGTGCTTAAGTTAGAGAGAGAGAGTGTGTTTTTATGGGAGAGAGAGTGTGTTTTTAAGAGAGAGAGAGAGAGACACTCTACTGGCCGGAGTGTGCTTAAGGTAGAGAGAGAGTGTGTTTTTAAGGGAGAGAGTGTGTTTTTAAGAGAGAGAGAGACACTCTACTGGCCGGAGTGTGCTTAAGTTAGAGAGAGAGAGTGTGTTTTTAAGGGAGAGAGAGTGTGTTTTTAAGAGAAAGAGACACTCTACTGGCCGGAGTGTGCTTAAGGTAGAGAGAGAGAGTTTTTAAGAGAGAGAGACACACTACTGGCTGGAGTGTACTTAAGGTAGAGAGAGAGTGTGTTTTTTAAGGTAAAGAGAGAGAGTGAGTGTGTTTTTTAAGGTAGAGGGAGAGAGAGAGAGAGAAAGAGGGAGCGAGAGAGACTACGGGCTGGAGAATGATAGGTAGAGTATGTATGAGGCAAAGTACGCAGGGGTGGGGTAATCATCCACGGGGGTGGGGTGTCCATCCACAATGGAGGGGTATCCATCCACAGATACAGTATAGGGATTTGGGGGGAGAAAAATAGGGCTTCGAGAAAAGCTCTGTAGCACAGGACAGCTGGTCTGAGAGAAGCTACACTGTAACCTTCACCCTCATTACTCTCCCCATCTTTAGTGGAAGAAGGAGGTTCCAGGTCAGGCATGACTGTGGCCTCTGACCCCTGGACTGGGCTGTGTGTAAAAGGACAACCAGCTGTGTGCGTCCCATACAGAGTGGGTTGACTAACGAGAAGACAGAGGGGATACACACAGAGACCCTGCCACATGTGCTCGCTCATAATGCCATTCCTCTCTACGCTTCCCATTTTCTCTACTGTTGCCTCTCCCTACTTCTCCCTGCACCTGTCTCTTTCCCTGTCTCGCTAATTCTCTCTCTTTGCCTCCACCTCCCTCTCTCCCCCTTCCTCCCTCTCTCTTTCTCCCCCCCATCTCTCTCCCTCTTCCTCCCTCTCTCTCTCTCTCTTCCCTTCCTCCCTCTCTCTCTCTCCCCCCCCCTTCCCCTTCCTCCTCCCTCTCTCTCTCTCCCCCTTCCCTTCCTCCCTCTCTCTCTCTCCCCCTTCCCTTCCTCCCTCTCTCTCTCTCCCCCTTCCCTTCCTCCCTCTCTCTCTCTCCCCCTTCCCTTCCTCCCTCTCTCTCTCTCCCCCTTCCCTTCCTCCCTCTCTCTCTCTCCCCCTTCCTTCCTCCCTCTCTCTCTCTCCCCCTTCCCTTCCTCCCTCTCTCTCTCTCCCCCTTCCCTTCCTCCCTCTCTCTCTCTCCCCCTTCCCTTCCTCCCTCTCTCTCTCTCCCCCTTCCCTTCCTCCCTCTCTCTCCTTCTCCCACTTTATATCAGTCTCCTGAGGGAAAAGCGCAGGAGCCTTTGATCTGGTCTGGGGGTTTTTTTCCCTGAGGTTGAGGAATCCTGAAATGGGACGTGCTCTCCAATTTAGTTTGGGTTAAATATTTCAGAGGCTACGGCAGCCAGCCTCTCGTGTTTTTTTTTCTCGCCTCCATTTTCCCCCTTCCCCTTATAGACCGGCTTCCATGCTTCCATCAGTTTCCCTAGTTGACACTACAGAGGATGGCATCAACCTAGACTCAACCTTGTAATGCATATACTCGACTGGAACGAAACGGCAGCTAGGTTTGCGCTACAAGCCCCCCCCCCTCTAGTGGAAAATATCTTTGAAATGATGACTGCAAGAGAGAACGGGAAAAACCAACAGGTTGGATGTTGAATCTTCAAGGGAGAAAGAGAGCAGAAAATGATGCATATCATGACCAAGCGTGTGGTGAAAGAAAATGCCTTTGATATGAGGAATGAATATGTAAATATCAATTGTGCTCCTCATTATCCTGCTGTTGTTGAATATGGTACATTGTTTTAGTAGTGGTAGTACAGAGGTGAATGTAGGACTGGTAGCAGCAACCGCCACAGGACCAATGATGATATTCGTTCCATGGTAATACAATTGTCATAGTCTGATGGGTGCAAATATCACATACGGAAATTTGTCACTACTTGCTTCCAAATGGCAGCTCCTCAACGCTCCCACTATGTATCGCGGCGCGAACACTAAAACACATATACATCTGGCTCGGATATCTGGTCGAGATTTCTCCTTTGGGGCATGTGTTTGGAAAAGTGAAGTTTCTCTTTCAATTGGTTCCATGAAAGGACAGGAATGTGTAGTGTCGCTTGTAGGCCCTTGCTGGGAATTTGAGAGAAGAAAAAAAACTATGGGAGAGGAGGGGGAATTCTAGGGCTTGGCTGTAACGACTTGTACTGCTACACTCTGCATTCTGACAAACACCCATTTATATCACCCTACGATCATCCCGGCCCCTGCCTCCTTTGTTAAAAGTCAGGCAACAATTCCAGGGTTCAGGCATTGCACCCAATAGGTCTATTGTGTCCGTGTTTCACCACGTTGGGTAAAGGGGTGTGGAGGGTTCAGGTCCCAAACACATCTCCACCACGCTCCTCCGCCCCGGCTTCCACTCCATCAATTAACATCAATCACTGGTGGGCTGAATGGCCCCCTTGTCCTGCAGGGTCTCCTCTTCACTGCCTCTATTGACTTCAGTGTTTGGGAGAGAGCTGTCAATCAAAAGTCTCTCTCTCTCTCTCTAGTATCGCAAGCTCCTCCCCTTTCAAGACAGATGTAAGCCCTGTTCAACTGTTTGCATCCAGGCTTCCCTCCTGGCCCCAGCTGATCACCCCCCCCCATCAATCATATGATATCAAATCCACTGATCAGATCACTGGCAAAGGAAGCACAAAATGCAAACATGCTCACGCGAGAAAAGACAATGTGTACGTGGAGGAGGGGAGGGGATGAAAGCCGGTGATTTTTCGTTCTCACTCAGCTATATGGCTCTTTAACAGAATCTTGGGGAATAGCACGACAACTCAATTATTTAATTTACCCAAACTGTTGCTCGGTGATGAATTTTTTATACTTCCTTTTGAAGTGTGTTAGTAAGGTTTGCAAGCACTGCGCTTTTAGAAAAATGTGGCTTTTTTTCCTTTGTCAGCACCCCCCCCCCCCCACCACCCCTCGCTCATGTTAATGAGCACGTTTACATAATGCGATATTAAACTGATTATGGCAGTAGGCCGAGTATGGAAATAGGCCTGTAAACACCTTGCTCTGCTTACTTTAATCGGCGTAAGGTCAACATCGAAGTAAGCGTACGCCAATTAAAACACCTTTCGAATTATTAGCTTAGTCGGTGTTCCAGTCGGCGTTTCTGCCGGTGTATTTGATCTGCACACGTGCCAGCACCAGCACCAGCACCAGCACCAGCACCAGCCGAGCGAGCCTCCCTCTTGTGCGCGAGTGAAGAAGTGATCCCGGGAAGAAAAAAAACTGAACGGGCGCATCTTACAACTTTACATGTCCGAACTAGGCCTCACAAAAATAACATGGTCAATGTGGTCATTTCCTACATTAGCAAAGTCTCGCCGGGAAGCACGATTTAAGATATGTCCCTGTCAACAGGATTACAAGGGAAATCGTTCTTCTTGACAAAAACATGTGAACGTTTTAAACAAACTATCCACAATAATTGAATATAGTGTGTAACAGTGGTTAATGTGGAATAAGAAAATGAACATAAAAGAAAAGGGAGACCTGGTAGCGGATCAAAGGCCTGCAGGTGAGTGCTCTGTGGCTTCTCTGACAAGGCAGGTTAAAGGAAGCTGGGAGTGCCAGGTGGGCTTATTGTCGGTATGACTGAGGAGCTACACAAGTCCCTCAGGCACAAAGGGAGGCCCATTTTCTCCCATTTCTATTACACCAAGGGACTGGGTATAGACAGGCTTAAAAGGTTGAACATTTGCAATACCTTTCTCTGCCTTTATACGACGGAAGAGAGAGAGCAACGGTGGACGATAGAGAACGTGAAAGAGGGGGGAGTGAGAAAATCGAGGCGGAGAGAGGGCAACAGAGAGAGAGGGTGAGCTTCGAGATTCTATAAGCGAAGCAGTGCTGACCAATCACGGCCAGTTAAATCCATTTGTTTGCTGCACTTGGTTAATGGCTCTATTGATTGGTCTCAGTGGCTGCTCTAATGAGCCAGCAGCTCTGATGAGGCTGAAAGGTTGGTCTGAATGAAGAGGCTTTCCCAGACCCTCTTAGAGCCTAGACCCCCATCCCCAGTCCCCATCTCCCCCAAGGCTAATGACCACGTCACCCCCTTGGAGCAGCTGGAGCCTCAATTACCTGACTCAACTCGAAAAGTGATCACATCTCCAGACTCCCCACTGAGCCATCAATAAGCCTAGGGTGTCTCAACCCGCTCCTGGCTCTTAGGTCCCTCCAGAGGTCCGAGGGGCCCCGGACCCCCAGCTCCAAAGTTACGACATGTCCCTAATTGTCTCACCATCGTGATGGACCTCGCAGATGAATCTGACCTGATGTTAGGGGATGCCCAGAATCCCCATTGGACAATGAACAAAGGGAGGACTGTACTCTTTTCTCTAGATAGTGCCAGGTAGAGCCGTTCATGTAGAATCAGCTGTGTCAAAGCAGAGTAGACAGTTACCAGGCTACACTGAACATTAGAGACCTGAGACATCAAAGCTGAACAGTGTGGTTACATACAGTACTCTTCACCCAGTGTCCCGTTGAACTCGTCATTGTCCCCACTAACAGTGTCCTGGGGAGAAACTAATGGCACCCCTGACATGGCCAGTAATTACAACAGACTGGATTCAGTAAAAGTGATGAACCTGTTCATTTGCATAGTAATGTACAGTAGATAGCAACAATAGCTGCTGTAAAACAGAGCCCATTTTCCCAATGTCCCTTCTGGAACTTACTCCAAAGGATTCAAGTCCAACACCATCTGTAACAATCTGGTACCAGGTACCAAATGGTGCCAAGAGGAGTTTATTCTTTTTGTGTTCCTAAGCAGTGTTGGTAGACCGGTCTTCACAGTTAAGGGACAGACAAAGCCATGCTAAAGTGGGCAGGCCTGGCACCGAAGACTCCTGGCACCAACACGGAGGCGTCTTTTCACTCCAGTAGAAACATGAGGCAGGGCGACTGGCCAAAACCTCGGCGCAAGAGACACAAAATGAGAAATGGCCCCTTTAGGGGCGTAATCAACCAGGGGGGAGATGGAGGAGGCGAAGGGGAACTGTGGCACTCCGGACAAATAAACAGCTCCAGCTCAGGATGCAGCAAAGGCCCTCCCCCTGAATCTGAATTCCTCCCGGTTCTGTAATGCGTCCCAGGCTTCTGGTATGTTTATCGCTGGCGTAAATGACGGTGATTTAACTGAGTGCCACAAAACAAGACGCTTTTCTGGATGATTTCTCTGGCTCCGGGAACATGTGTCCGGCATCTGTTACAAAACACCCAAAAGTTTAATGACATTCGGAGATTGTCAAGCCAAGCCTTCGAAACTGGGTAAAAGGTAGGGAGGGATGTATTTTCTTTGTTGAGATTAGCATAGCCTATTTGATTGTGGTGTTGAAAACGAAAGCCATGATGTTGAAGCGCCCAAAGTCGGTATGCGTTGTTTATTGGTTGTGTGGCGCATTGGCACAGAAACCTGTTGGAGGAAACTTCATTGCATATATTTGCTATAATTATATAGCATCAATATGATTCCCCCTTAGCTGATCATCTGCAGCCAACCCCTGACCGTAGTGTAATGTACTGTAACAGGCAGTTAAAGTGAGCTCGTCCGTGGTGGTCGGCGAATCCTCAACCTTCTGGCCCGACCTTCTGGCCCGTAGCCCTGAGTGGCATCGACTGTGCCACAAAATCATGCTGAAGTGGCATAGTATATATCACATTCATTATTTGTGTTTTTTGTTTTTATTGACATGACCTTTTTATGACACCTCGATCCAACTTGTGGTTGCTTCAATACCAATGACACAAACTTGCAAACCTACAGAAATGCAGCAGGAAGAATTGCATTTTTGAAGGGAAATGCATTTTGAAGGCAATTGATAGCTTCACTGTCCTTCTGACGTGACCTTTTGTAGCCTATAGCAACGCAAATATAGTAACACAGAGAGAGAAGATGAACAATGTAATGTACAGCCAGGAACAGATGGGTTGGTTCGGGTCAAACCGCTCGGAGCTGCCTGGGAAGGCGAGATGTCGAAGCTCATTTGTTGCCGGCCCAAAGACGTTGAGGGCTGACCGACACCGGAGAGCCTGGTTCCAGAGTCCACGGGGGAAGGAGGAAGAGAGGGTGATGAGGATGAAGCCGCACTACAGCTCCCCTCCCCTCCGTTAGCTATTAGTGCTGTCCAGAAAGCCCAGCGGACTCTAACAATATCTCCCGTGGAATTAGCAGGGATCAATGCGCCCAGCGAACAGAGAGCTTTGCTGAGGGAAAAAGCTCTCCAGTGGCAGATGGTGGGCAGTTTATCACTTCAATTAACTCCCAGGCCGGCGCTGGCATGGCCGATTGGGACGTATCCAGTCCCTTCTCGACTGACTCAGAATTACAACATCCTCTTCAAATCACATTACCGCAACCTGACAGGGAATTTAGCCATCATTTTATTTTTCATGGCCATGTTCCCATCACGCTTCCCGGGTGAAGGGGAAGAACGTTTGCTCGTTCTACCCGGTAACAAGTACATCAGAGAGAAAGACTGAAATTGTCGATGTCTAAAATGCTAATTAAGTGTTGACTTTGTTGGTTTTGGGGTTTGGCAAGATGCGGTTTGTCTAATAAGAGGGGTTTATTTCCTATTTCATTGAGGTTTAATTCAAATTGATTGTATGAAGAGATGAAAAAGTGTTTACGGGAAGTATTGTGTCAGTATTCCTGTCTTTCACGCATATCGGTTAGATCCGTCAGAGCAGCACTGGCAGGAGACATGGGCTGAGGGGAGATGACTGAGATTCCCTTCACCTCTCATTCCAGTAACGGGACACACGCCTGTGCTACTCCCCCTTCTCTCTTTCTCGCTCTCAATTTCTCTCTCCTTTCGTTCTTCTGGAAGGCTGCCAAGGATTTCTTCGACAGATTTGCAATCCAAGACTGTCACGACAACCAACTTCATCCCGTTTGTCATTATATTGTGGGTGGAAGTGGGAGTATTCAAAGCCACTGTCCATTATCACTTTGCGTATGACCACTTTGTCCATTATCACTTCACGGTGTCCATTATCACTCGGTGCATTGACACTCTGTCCATTATCACTTTGCGCATTATCACTTTGTCCATTATCACTTCGCGGTGCACATTATCACGTTGTCCATTATCACTCGGTGCATTGACACTCTGTCCATTACCACTTTGTCCATTATCACTTCACGGTGCACATTATAACGCTGTCCATTATCACTCGGTGCATTAACACTCTGTCCATTATCACTCCACGCTGCACATTATCGCGTTGTCCATTATCACACGGCGCATTATCACTTATCCATTATCACACTGTGCATTATCACTTTGTGCATTATCACTTTGTGCATTACAACTTTGTGTGGGACTTCTAGGTTTCATTTAGCTGCTCTGCTATTCACACTATGATTCTACATGAAGATCCCCACGACGCCGAACCTCATGCCAGCATGTGCCTCAGAAGTCTCCAACACTCCTCTCTATCAAATTTTCACATGAGAGCACGACTCTATGTATTCAATCAATACAAGCACCTTGGAGGTTTAGAGTCTTACCTCTACATAACAGACCCAAAGGCAATCCAACCTTGTTACGTGAGAGGGTTACAGAATTATGTCAGACGCCAGTATCCCAATGCTTGTTCAGAGGCTACATTTGAATGAGGCATGTACATTTTAATATCAGATTACTAGCAGCGAGAGTAACCATAACGTGCGTAAAAAGACTGGCTCGCCCTGTGAGGTAAGGCGCAGCGCGTTGACAGTGCTTGCGTCAGACTCGTTCTCTAGAGGTGGGCTAACGGTTGGTATGTGAACATCCTTTCCTTCCCTCCTTCACTCTCACTCTCTTTCCCCTACTGCACACTTTCCTCCTTGCTTGCTCTCTCTCTCCTACTCACCTCCCCACTCGCTCGTCATCTCTCCCCCCCCCCTCCCACATTTCTCTCTCACTCTGGTTCTTTTGAACGAGGCCTAGCAGTGGGTAATGTATTCCTGGGCTGGTTGCGGTTCCATCCACTCTCCTCCTCAGTGGCTAAGCGAGGATCAGACGGGGAGATCTATCAGCCGTCTCCTGGCAGCGCTGGCACGCCGTCTCTCGCGGGCCTCTGCCGTTCTGTGTTATGTAAAGTAACACTCACGCTGTCAAAGAATTACAAAAAAAAAAACACCCCGCTCATCTCCATATCAAAGTGAACCAAGTCGCCGGGCCAGGCGGCGCTCGGGAAAAGTGGCACGCTAAGTGTTGTGTAGGTTAAACTTGACGATAAGAGAGAAATGGGATTGTTTCTTCCCCTCCCTTTATGTCTGATTTTTTTTCTTTGACCTTCCCTGAAACAAAAAGGGCTTCATTTTGGTTGAAGTTGCAAAAAAAAAACATTTTTTTGGGGGGGGGGGGTTTAGGATTATTTCATATATGAACTGGGGAGTTTCATAATGAGGTCTTGAACATGAGCAAGGATGACCTTGAATAAGTGTTCTGTGACCTGTGCTTATTCCTGCTGTTAACTGCGACGGACAAGATTAAAGCTAGACCAGATGCCTGCCGTAAGAGCCCGGCTTAGAGAGGATGTGTTGACACCAGGCATCCCCAAGCAGCTTCGGTAAGCTGGCCCGGGATGCATTCATGCTATTTGACCTAGGAAACCAGTAAAAAACAGGCACAATTCTGTTTGAAGTCTTCACGACACAATCGGTGAGTTTGTGTTACGCATTAGCTGGGCACCACAGGTTTACTGTGTCTGTCCACGGGATCGTATTTTCCTGTCCCTGTACTAAACATAAACAAGACAGTCGCTCTGGGGGGGGACAGTCCCTGGGGCCTTGAACCCCACTCCCTCCCTGAGGAACAACCATGCCTCAATCAGCAAGAACCTCACTAACACTGCCAGACCTGCAATAGTACCCAGGAGTGGCCTTGACCAAGCCAGAGAAATCAATTGCAGGGGTGAGCGAGGACAGAGGGGCATCAACACTCTGCTAAGCTCTATGCTCTGCTATGGAGCTGCAGCCAGCTGGGGTCCTGAGCTGTGCAGTGCTTGCTGGTCCCCATGTGGCGGCCGAGTGGTTCGACGGTGTGCGCTCATGTGCAGAGGAGTGCTAGGTGGAGACGAGGAGGAGGAAGGTTGTGCTGACTGAAGGTGACCTGGAGACAGATTACTGACAGGTCCTGGGCAAAGAGAAAGGGGAGATGGAGGGAGGGAGGGGCGGGCGGGCAGGGGGCATGGAGGTAGGGAGATGGTTGGTTGGCCGCCCCGGGAGGAGGGCACACAGCCAGGCTCCTGAGTGGCAGACAGGTCCCGCCAGTCGAGACGGATTGACTGGGGCAGCGAGAACGAGAGCTCAGGGAGAGTCGACAGAGCATCAGTGGACGCCCGCGGTCGTGGGTAGCCAAGAGTGGCCCACCTATCCAGTGGGGCTGAGGGGGGGCGACGGACGGGGCGTGTGACAGGCCAGAAGTGGCCCTCGCTATCAGAGCGAACAGGTGTAGTTGTCAGTGTCATGGGGGCTCAGGGAGAGAGAGAAGGGAGGGCAGGTATAGATGGAGCGCTGCCTGCTATCTGACAGGCCTGCCACGCTCTCTGACAGAGGAGCCTAAGAGGCCTGAGTGACCAACCCAGGGTCCATGTCCCACTATCGGGGGGACTTGGTTTGATGGCCCAGGACGATTGAGGGGGGTGAAAGATGTGAGGGTAGCGAGATGGAGCGCTGTCACGACTGACTTTCAGAGCATGGCCGCACTTCCCATCATGCCCCTCACCAGCTGTCGGAGTCCATCTCTGTCCGTCATACCTGTTTACACTGTTGACACCTCATTATCCCAGCTAAAGGGAGGGAGCAATCGGACACTCGTTTCCCGGCCCCGACTGTTCCCTTTCTTTCTCCTTTACTTCTCTCTACCTTCTGTTTGCCAAACACACGGGTTCTTCTTCTTCTCTGGGAGTTGAATTATTGACTGAATCCCCTGCACTTGATACATTCATCTCTCTCGTCGGAGAGCGTCAGGGCTGAATGTAAAAATGTCCAATAAGAAACATTTCCTCGTCCCCGTGCTCTGCTTGACTGCGAGTCATCTATTATTGAAGTGCCCCTCCGTAAAAAAAAGAAAAAAAAGTTGAAAGCAAATGTATTTTTAGTTAATGCAACGGAGCAAATCGTAGTTTCTCTGCAGCCATCCATAAAGATCTTGAACATGAGCCTTTTAAAAAAGACGTTTTTTTTTTTTTTTTTACTTTGATACATTCCATTTATAATCAAGATGGCCTGGGATATTATGCAGGAATATTATGCAGTCGCTGGATTTTGTGTGCTTGTGTATTTGTGAAAAACCTTTTGCCAACATAACACATGAAAGCATGTGTACCAGGCTGCATGTGTGTGTACGTTTGCATGCGTGACCGTTAAGACAGGGTAAGTGACATATAGAAAACCACCATGCCCGCCGTGGCGCAGTTGGTGAGCGGGCATCATCGGTTGAGATCAACATCAGCGGGGTCGAGGCTGGAGTGGAGCGGGTGACAGGGAGCACCTTGCGGGAGCATTTGATTGACAGCACGGCACACCCGATGTCTGCATCGATCACTACGGAGGGGGAGATGGGAGTGGGGAGGCCTAGAGGGGAGGGGTAGCGGGATAGGGAGAGAGGGGGGACTGTCAATCGTAGGGGTTCGGGTATTGCTTGCGTGTGTGTGTGTGTGTGGTGGGGGGGGTGTAGAGTGTATCTGTTTGCGTGCACTTGTCTGTTTGTGTGTATGTTCTCATGTGTGCATGCCTGAGTGTGCGTTCGTGTGTACAGTTACGGGGAGGCAAGAGGAGCGGGAGTGGAGGGCAAGCGGAGGGGATCCAGCCCGGAGCCTGAGGCTTGTCTTTAGGATATCCTGTCTGTGTCGCGGCCAGCGTGCCCAGTCCAGAGCTCCTTCTCTCCAGGAACTCCACAGGCCCTGGTGACCAGCCATGAGTTCCAGTCAGAGTAGATTAGTGCCGTTTCCCCCTGTTAACCCTGCCTGCAGGCTACAGACCCGGCTACAAACTGCCTCGCTGCCACACAGGCCAAGTGTCATGGCTCAAACAAGCATAGCCTCATCTGAAAATAGGGTTTTCATAGGGAAATGTACGCAAATCTCAAAAGGTGATGATCATACGCTTTCATCGTCAATGCAGCAGCTCATGTCTTCGCCGGCAAGATAAACAAACTGATTTTGGATTAGACACACCAGCATTAAAGGACGCATCTCTTAAGTCTATTCAGGACAGAAATCTGCAAAAAGAAAACATTGTTCAACAATGTCCCCAATGAGGGCAATCAAAGTAATTTCTTGAACAACACACAAGGAAAACCATTTTGGAAAGTGTCCCTACTCCTAACTCCTATGTTCCTCAAATGGTTTGGCGCTGTGGCACAAAGTTGAGCGGCCCCAAAACGAGGCCGAAAGCTTTATGTATCTCCAAATGTATGAGCGCGAGAGTCACTGATGGCTTCGTTGATAGGGTAGGATTTAGCTGCTTAGCTACGGTCCAAGGCTCTTGGGTTCCATGGTAACATTGGGCAGAGGGAGGCAGTGTATAGTGCCAGATATGAGACAAGCAGAGAAGGGTGGGGGAGTGGGCATGTAATTTTCAATTCAATATCCTAATAGCAACCACGCTGCTTTTTAATGCATAGTTCATTCAAGATTCCCCGCGGAATGTCAGAGGCGGCTCTGTTTTGACATGAAAAGGCGGGCTTGGAAAAAATACGTCTTTAATATTCCTGGAGCTGGTGCCATTCTTAAACATATCTAAAGAGCCCCGGTGTTAAAAGCCAAATGCGACTTTGAAAACAAACACCAGTAAAGCAACGGGGAGCAGTGTATTAACCAATAGGAGTCAGCGATGAAGAAAGACGTGGGGCCTTAGACGTCTCCTACTGGAGACGGGCCAAGGCCAAGGGAGAAGGCAGGAAAGTGATAAAAAATATATTTAAAAAACGAACACAACAAACACACTGACTGAGCTCCGATTCTGGCAGCCGTGCCCGCAATATGTGATGAGCGGAATTAGGTTATATCCAATACTCTGCAATATTTCAATTTGCATCTAATTAAAGACAATTCCACCACTCCGGTCGGTGCCAGAAAATGTATTTGACAATTGGGTTTGAGGAGTTATGTAAAAAAGAAACTAAAAAAAAACGGAAACATCTTTTCTTTTCTTCGTGTTTCGTTTATTGTCGCGTTGTAGCACCATGACAGATGTTCATGCAACATTAAGTTGTTCACAGGTGGAAAAGCAGAGAGGGTCAAGCGTGAAATGTCCTTTTTGTATTTTAGACGAAGAGGCCCCTTTATTTCTGTGTCACACACTGTGTTCCACTTTAATTCTTCCCCACTCCAGCTCCAAAACCCTCGTCTGAGGTGACACAACTAGTCACCCGTGGCCAATTACCGTTACACACGGTACCTGTCTCTGTCCCCTAAAGTCCCCTTTCGACACCACAGGAGACAAGCCGCAACCCAGGGGTGGGCCCTGCGAGCACAACACAGCCTCAGTCTGACTCACCTTGGCTCAGATCAGCTCAGTTCATCTCTCTTCCGCTCTTCCTCCCTCTCTGTCGGTCTTCACCTTCATCCTCCTTTCCCTTGGATAGCCACCCTTCTTGCCCTTCGTAAACCTACACCACTACTACAGAACGATCCATTCTGTAAGACACCATACGCACAGTCACACACACAGTCACGCGCACAGTCACGCGCGCACGCGCACACACACACGCACACGCACACGCACACGCACACACACACACACACACACACACACACACACACACACACACACACACACACACACACACACACAGCAACCAGTATCTCACTCCCATGAGCTTCATGAAGAGAAACATGTTTCACAAATGCTGCAATCTCTTTGTCCCCAGCCACCAACAACCCCCTACCTCCACAGCCCTCCTCCTTACCCTCCCTCCATCTCTCCAGCCCAAATACATTGTGTGGATGGTGATCTAGCATCAGAGCAAGTTTCCCAGAGTTAAAATAACAGAAATGTATCCATTAGAATAATTATTGTTGTCTCTAGTTCCTCCTGGGTTGGGTGCCCTCAGGGGGGAGGGGCCCTCTCTAAATGAAAGTAAATAAACCAAATCAATTCAATCTGCATAGCTTATGAGATGGCTATGAAAATACCACGCATCCCCATTAAAATCAATAGCGGGTGCAACATCACAGAGTAATTTCTCAGTGATCAGATGCAGCGCGAGGCACAACAAACTGGGTATAAATAGAGTGTGTTTGCCCTGCCGACTACGCCATTTATTCTGACGGGGGAAATGTGCTTTTCGACACGCCTCTCTTGAACAGATCTAATCGTGTAAGACAGGCGTTTTCGCATGCGGTTGTATTTGCTACATGAGCATCTAAGACCTGCCCGATCACGTATCTACGAAGTGAGCTGTATGCATCTCACTAGCTATTGACCTATTTGTTGACTCACCTAAGATGGCTTCTCAGAGGTTCTAATACTGTGCGTTTTCTATGTCTAATAGTTTAACGTTTATTCATTTATATGGCAAGAAAACTCATGTAATAACATTCATTGACATGTTTGATACTCTTCTACTTTACAGCTTGTAAAACAAGAAATGAAATAGAAATGATCTAAAACAACAATCCCGTCTCATGTTCTGTGAGGGAATGGTTTATCGAAAGAGTAGATCAACTTTTGTATTCAAGTGAAATCCATTTGTTTCACTTCCTGTTTTATCAGCGAGTGTTGACAAGAGTATCAACAAAAAATATTCCCGTCTCTAGACATTATTCTTCAATTAGACCCTTGGAACACTCGTGCTGCACGTAAGCTGTGTTCTTGACACGCATTTCCACACACAATGCCAGAAGTAACAGAAAACGGATCATTCTGGTTGCTTATCTTTATTAAAAGCTGTATATCTGAAATGGGGACATTTGCACGACAGACTGCTACAGACTGTTACATAGTCTGTGTGTTGTTGTTGCCGTGCAACCTGGACCAAGCACACTTCCAGGCCCAGATTGCTAAAGCAATCTGCATATTTCACACATAAACAGGAAGCAAGTGTTTCGTGGGAATTGTAGGGCGCTGCAGCTACACCCAGGAGAAGCCATACACAACAACAGGGCCCGTCCTGTAAGGCTGAGAGGCAAACCGATACGAGTGGAAGAAGCTGAATATATCGCATCCAGAGCTTTAAAAAAAAAATCGGTACTTCTCACATTTCTTTAAAGTGCATTTTTTTACAAAATGTTTATTTCAATTTCATTTCAGATATTGCCCATATTTCCCGTTCATTTGGGATTGAGGCATGTTATTTGATCAACAGACCAGATTTTGGGAAGTGGACATCTCGGTTTAAGAAAGGGTCCCCGTTTTTGGAGTGAACTCTCACATTCAAACGCAGCATACAGAGCAGTCCAAAGACTTGTGTCAAGAGTCAAACTAGCTCAGGCATTTTTTCGGGCTTAACTACGCCTCCGAAAAGTAGAACAAGAGAATTCCCGGTTCAAGGCCACATAAGAGTCAGTGAATCTGAGGGCGGATTTGACAACAGCACTCCTGCGGCCGTCTAGTACAAATGAAGCGAAAACATTTGCAGCCCACTCAGTGAATTGTTATGCATTATTTCAAATAATGAAAAAAGAAACGTCTAAATTGTGTTTAAATTGCCCTCTGTGGCCCTGGCGTCCCACCCCGATGACCAGTTTGGCCTGTTCTGTCTACCCCTCACATTAGTCTTCTGGGCTCTGAATGAGTCAGTGTATGCAGCATCTACACAGCAATCACTAGGACAGGCTAGTAAATCACCTAAAGTTAAACGCTAAAAAAAATCAGGTGGACATGTCCAGAGGAATGCATGTGCACAGACACACACACACACGTCTATAATGTACTGTACATAGACTACCACACACGCACGCACACACACGCATGTCTACAATGTACATACATACATGCACACACAGATGCATACCATACACACACGCACATACTGTTCAGACACAAACAAACACACACATACATACACACACATACACACACAGTGCCTGGTAATATCAAGATGTCGGATGGGACATAAACCCCAAACAACTTCAATTACTAATTTCTCTGAAGAGGGGGGAAACCATCACCAAATTCCCTGACAGTACATTACATAGTCTGAAGAAACAATTATCCAAGCCGCAGCTCCATACTACTTGTCAGACATAGAGAACTGATACTATATACTTGTTGTTGGGGTGGGATGTGGGTGTCCTTTGACCATAACTTTGAATTCCTCATGTCTTACTCATTCTTAGAAAAAAGTCTGGTCCAAATCAGATGTTAGGTACTATAATTATTGACTATTATATGAACCCTATGAATTGAAATGACCAATTTGGGTGCAGTCGATACCCCAATACAGCGCTCCTCTCCAGGGCTCCTCAATACCACATCGATACAACCTCATTCAACACATCACACAACGGAAGGGGTCTTCTTTCTTTCTCCCTCCCTCTCTCTCACACACACATACACACACTCACATGCCGACAACATACAGTACACATACTGGAGTGAACAGTGAAAACACACACAGACATCTATAATATCATGCAAATACAGACACAAAACACAGATGTGAACAAATATGCATTAACACACACACACATACAAACACCAGCTTAAAGGAGAAACAGAGCATGACATCTACGTGAATGGTGTCACGTGATGGATAGCTTCATCCACTCATATATACATGTGAACATATGAAAGGACAAAGCCATCGATTACGTGGCACCATTCATTCCTATGCGAGGAGTCAATACGGCATTGAAGTCAAATAAAGTTGGTTAAGATGGCGTCTCATGGAGACATGCGCAGTTTGAGCTACTCCAGGAAGTGACAGTGCAGGCTAGTTCAGTGGTGCCCCCAAAATAGCATATTTTGATAGCTAAAATAATAGTTTCAAGGACATACATCTGGAGTACTAGAAGCAATTATGGATTTTGTATTTATTTCTTTACATGATGATTGACATTATTCCTTTCACTCCAATGGAGGATCCTGTTTTCTGCTAACAATACCTGCAGTACCGCGGTTGGGGTTGAACGCCCATGGCTTCAATGAAAGGGGGCAGTCACTCTCACCTGATCAATACACATACACTCAATGGCCAGTTTATTAGGTACCCCATCCCGTTCACAAAAATGGTTCGCTCCTACAGTCAGTGAGTCACATGACTGTGGCTTGCTTTATAAAGCAAGCAAACAGGCATCGAGGCATTCAGTTACTGTTCGACTGAACATTAGAATGGCCAAATCAAATTACCTAAGCAACTGAGCGTGGTATGGTCGTCGGTACCAGGCGCACCGGTTCCAGTATCTCAGAAACGGACAGCCTCCTGGGCTTTTCACGCACAACAGTATCTAGGGTTTACCGAGAACGGTGCGACAAACAAAAAACATCCAGTCAGCAGCAGTCCTGTTGGTGAAAACAGCTTGCTGATGAGAGGTCAAAGGAGAATGGCAAGAATCGTGCAAGCTAACAGGTGGGCCACAAACAGGCAAATAACGGCGCAGTACAACAGGGGCGTGGAGAACGGCATCTCGGAACACACAACTCGTCTGCCCTTGTCATGGATGGGCTATTGCACCGGGGTTCACTCCTATCAACTAAAAACAAGAAGAAGCTGCTTCAGCGGGCACGCAATCACCAACACTGGACAATTGAAGATGGAAAAAAACATTGCCTGGTCCATCGAATTCCGGTTCCTGTTGCATCATGCTGATGAGTCAGGATTTGGCGTATTGCCCCATCCTGACTGGTGTCAACGGTACAGGCTGGTGACGGTGGTATTATGGTGTTGGGAATGTTTGCCCGGCACACTTAAGGTCCCTTCATCATACCAACTGCGAAATGTTTTCATGCCACAGAGAATTCGGGATGTGCTGGATGCAAAGGGGGGTACGAGATAGGTGTACCAATGACTGATGAGACGGTAACAGCAGGGAACATCAAATACGGCTGATGTGTTTCCAATGAGTTCGTGTTGTTGGTTAATTAGTTTGGCTCTTTATATAAGACACTCCAACATGTTTCAGAGGGATCAAACCAGCCATCTGTTAATGCCGGAGAAGTGTAATTGTACTGATTCAAGTAACACTCTCCAGAGGCGAGTAATGTATGGCAAATGGAATGTGTATTATATTATATTATGTAGGTATGGGGATCGTTTGGAGACAGTCGGATTGAAGTTCAGCTCTCATGGTAACTCCACATGTGTTCAGATGTGTGTGTGTGCATATCTGGTGGGTACTGGTAAAGGTAATGAGGCTAGTTAATAAGCCTGTGGGTGGTATGGTGCTGCTGCCTGCCCACCCTTCTGTCACGGTCTCCCCCTACATTTCCTCCCATTAATTCCAGACCGGTGAAGGCCTGTGGAGGCCTGGCAAGAAGGGTCTTTCCTTTCCATGAAACTACCTCTCTCTCCATATAGAAGCCCAGGCTGGTTTCTAACACGCAGACACACACACACACAGTCACAGACTCGGACAGACAGGGAAAAAAAAGCCCATCTGCCTGTGGAGGGCTCCTCACTCCCTGGGCTCTTGTCAACAGCGGCTTCTCGAGTGCCTGGTGACACACTGCCTGCTGCCATCTGCCCTGCCCGCCGTTGTCTAATGCAGGGGTATTCAACCAGGGGTCCACTGCAGAGGGTGTGTGAAAATAGGAATATGTATTTTGCGTCGTTCAATGTTTTTATGAATATCATTAGCAACCATGTTGGATTACAAACCTACAGTAGAATATAGGATAATATTTTCTTCCTAATGATGTCAATTTTATTTCTCAATTCCTAATATTAAGCAAGTTATATCTGAGTATCTGACGTACAGTTGAAGTCAGAAGTGTACATACACCTTAGCCAAATACTTTTAAACTCAGTTTATCACAATTCCTGACATATAATTTGAGTAAAAAAATCCCTGTTTTAGGTCAGTTAGGATCACCTCTAAATTTTAAGAATGTGAAATGTCAGAATAATAGTAGAGAGAATGATTTATTTTAGCTTTTATTTCTTTCATCACATTCCCAGTGGGTCAGAAGTTTACATACACTCAATTAGTATTTGGTAGCATAGCCTTTAAATTGTTTCACTTGGGTCAAACGTTTCAGGTAGCCTTCCACAAGCTTTCCACAATACATTGGGTGAATTTTGGCCCTTTCCTCCTGACAGAGCTGGTGTAACTGAGTCAGGTTTGTAGGCCTCCTTGCTCGCACGTGCTTTTCAGTTCTGCCAACAAATTTTCTATAGGATTGAGGTCAGGACATTGTGATGGCCACTCCAATATACCTTTTCTTTGTTGTCCTTAAGCCATTTTGCCACAACTTTGGAAATATGCTTGGGGTCATTGTCCATTTGGAAGACCCATTTGCAACCAAGCTTTAACTTCCTGACTGATGTCTTGAGATTTTGCTTCAATATATCCACATCATTTTCCATCCACATGATGCCATCTATTTTGTGAAGTGCACCAGTCCCTCCTGCGGCAAAGCACCCCCACAACATGATGCTGCCATGCTTCACGGTTCGGGATGGTATTCTTTGGCTTGCAAGCCTCCACTTTTTCCACCAAACAATACGCTCGTGTCCCCCGTGGACCGGCTCGTTAATAAAGCCTTGTCCATTTAGGCTACAAAGGCATCATTTTCCTCCTTAACTAGCTTTAATGGCGAGAAGCAAAAAAATATATAAAAAAATTAATCAGGACAAATATGTGTACTGTCTTAATATAATGCACTTTTCTACCACCATTTTTGTATTTTTGGACAATTTAGGATGTTGCATACCCTAGCTAATGGCTAACCTTTGTTTAACCAGCTAAACAGCTGCTCTTAGCGATGTGTTCGCTGTTACCTTTCTAGCTAATACACAACGTTAGAGTTCACATTTCCTCCACCAAGATGTGAAGAAATCTTTTTTTGCTAACGTATGATAGGTGTCCCTGGGGCGCCTGTTTGCCTGAGAGGGGGTTCCCTTAACAAGAAAAGGTTGAAGACCCCTGGCCTACAAATGTGTTGGCGTGGTGCTAACTTTATTGGATAACACAGGCCCAGGCGTGTGTGCGTGCGTGTGTGTGTGCATGCGTGCGTGTGTGTGTGTGCGGCGTAGAGAGACAGTGACAGAGGATCGCGAGAGGCTGAGAATGGGTAGGAAAGCGAGTCAAGGAAAAAGAGAGTTCTGACAGACAGATACTGTCACTGTAACACGAGGGTAGCTCTTACATCTATAGGACTGTGTCTTGCCCGGACCACACTCACTGCAGGACAGTCGACTTCACAGAGATTCCTTGCTGTGTACAGGACTAGAGAATCAGGGCCGGCTTGGTTAGAAAGCAGGCTCATTTCCGTGTGATCCCTCAGACCTTATCCTTTACATTCTCTGCATTCAATGTCAGGCGACGCGTCCATGGCTGCTGTGAGACACAGGCCTTTCATATCCAAAACAATCACATCTTATCAGATCATGGTGGACTCCCGGCGACATGGACTTGCAGCCTGGGAGAATGTCTAACATGTATTAGAGGCTGCTGAAAGATCCCTTTGGGTAGCATGAATCACGCTTCAGTCCGCATGAATCACGCTACAGGGAAAAATGTACCGCCGGCCTGACCCTGCTAGTGTTGGTGATTTACAAGGTTCCAGAGGACGAGGGGTCCGAAAGGGGTCCTGAGAGGGGCCCGGGCCTGCCTTTTGTTGTGCCTGACAATTAATTATCCCCCTGCTAATGATGAACTCTCACCTGCTGGGAGGAGAGGGGAAGGGATGGCCCCATTGGCTTAGAAGGGGGTTGACGGGGTGGTGGAAGGGTGAAACCAGAGGTCACCATCACTGTAGATGCCCAAACAGGTGTCATGGAAACCGCTCCGGAGGCCGGAAAAATCCAGAAATTAATGTGCTGTCATCACCCCCTTTACATCAGCCAGGCAGGGTTAGCTACAGCCTGGGTTGTTTTGGTCCTCCTTCAGCCTGACTGATGGCGCATGTCAAAGGCTGCACGGAAGCCGTGAGAAACTCACCCCCTGGGGATCAATTCCATTCTGGGGTTAGATTCATTACCATAGAATACTTGGAGCTGTAAGTATTTCAATAACCAGTTGAATACACCGTAAATTCTTCAACAGTTGACAAATGTGTTGGCGTGGTGCTAACTGTGGTGGGTAACACAGGCCCAGGTGTATGTGTGTGATTTATACCCTAACCACCTCTCAGCCGTACCTCTTGTCAAGATACTATTTCACCCCAGATCAGGTTTCATAAGTCCTGTGAAACCGGACGCTAAATTGATGGAAATTACACGGACCCCGGATTGGAAGTCCGGGGGAGTGTAACGGTGTATGGTTTGTGGGCTGATGGTGGGGGGGTAGAAGTAGGAGATCAGGGGTCGTTGGAGTTTCAACATGGTAACCGCACCCAGGTTTTTCCCAATTACTGGTTTCAGTCAAAGCCACTGTTGTATGGTAACAAAGTGTGAGCATATGGACTGATGTACATTTTCCCCTGTCGGATCCAATCAGCTCCTAATTAACCGGCCTATGAAAGATGCATATGTCCGGGAGCATTTGTGGAATTATATACATGTCATTTTTTCTCTCAATAATAAACGTTTTTATGCCCTAGAGGTTCGCTTGTGGGAACAGCTGCAAAACTGCCTGAAAACTGCCTGAAACATTGACAGCTTGATTCCCATTGTCCGAGTGGCAATGAACACATACAGCATTAAGCAGAACAAATCTGAGCTCATGTTCTCCCTCTCTCATGATGAGCGTGGAACATGAAACCTGTGCACACGACAGGAGGTCGTGAGCCAAGCCTGTCGGCGGTTTCGTACGGACGCTTCGCACTGAATGACTGTCTGAAAGACCCGCAAATAGAATGAGGCAATGTTCTCATCTAAAATGGAGGAGATTTACTAGGTCACCATTCGTGTCTTCTGTCATCGCCCCCCCCTCCCCGTGACTTCACCTCACCTCCTACTCTGGGCGCAGAAGGACCATTCTGTTTCTGTTCCCAGAATAATCTACTGGAAATGTTATTCACAGACAGAGTTGTGTGTTGCGCAATCAAACCACAGCCATAGAGTTGCGCTGTCTGGATTACACCCAGACACCCGGGTGAAGTAAAACTAAGAGACATCTGATGAGGTCACTGGAGAACTTCTACTGTCAGCCAGTGGGAAACCAACACTACCTCTTGTCTCTTGGGTCGCATACTGACAGTCAGGTGTCACAGTCCTCTTCTTCCCTCGTCATCCCTCTCAGCCCATGACCCTTTGCCCCGTCCGCTAACTAATGCAGACAAATACCCTTGCTTTGTGGAAAACACTCTTAGATAATTGCCCGTGACTACTCCCCTGTGCCCCATTTCTGCCTGAGTTCCTGATTCCCAGACATCTGCCATGGAGGGTGGGCACAGAAGGAGCCTGGCAGTGCTGTTTAACCCGTGGCGAGCCCATGACCAATCGATTGGCGAGCCCGGCAGCCCGAGTGCGACTGGTTAGGGCCCTCTCTCCCACAGAGGGAGGGTCAGAGAGAAGGAAAGGAGGGCTGCAAAGTTTATCCGGAGGACAAACGCCTTTCAGGCTACCAGTGTGGAGCGTGGTGGTGTTGGTGAGGGGAGACCCAGCCAACCAGTCACTGAATCGAGACCCCCCCCCCACCTCTCTGCAGCATCTTAAGGGCTTTTTCCCAGGGTTCACTTGTGGGTTCTATTCACCCAGAGGACAACACCCCTTCCCCCCCCCCCCCATACCGTATCCACGGCATGTTTGCGTAAATAAATGACCGGCCAACAAGTGGAACTATCCACTTCACACTCGGCCCTATTTTTCATCTTCGGTAGTGAATAAGCCAGGTTTGAAAAGAGAGGACTGGCCATAAATCCTTTAAGATCCCTCCACTCCACCCTTGTAAAGGCCGGGAATATAAACTGATGGCGGAGAGAGTAAGAGGCCCTCAACGCAAGCTAGCTTACCCCCACCGCCACTTTTCACAGCCAAGCGGCATATGTCATTTCAAAAGAGTCCGAGAATCAATCCTCGTATGAAAAGAACACATTAACATTAGCTTCATTCTGTCCGGACTGCGGGCGGACGTGCATTCCTCACCGCTACACCGTTACATGTGTGACAAAGACAAGTGTTTCAGTAGAAAACTTTTTTTTTTAAGTCTGAGGAACTTGGCCATAAAAAGGGGGCAGTTGAATCCCGCTTCCATTATTGGTCATGACATTTAATTACTTAAAAAGGTTCCACATGGCCCCTCTTTGCGGCTCTCTCTCTCTCTCAGCTGGTCTGGATAGATGAAGTCAAAGACACAACCCGTGGGCCAGACACTTTCACCACCCGTCATGCTGTGAAGAGTGGAGAGAACTGGAGACCTCAGAAGCCGTCCCCCCCCCCTCCCCCCCATCTAACCCATTAGTTGAGGGAAGTCTCAAGTACACGGACTAGAGGGGAAGCTCGGAGATAATAAGGCTTGAGCCATGACTACTTTAACCTAATCGTACATAAGAACACTTGGTTTTTGGTTTTGCGGAGTAACTAAAGCGCTGACTGGAAACGAAATAGAAATCAACCCTTTAAATCGCAGAGTCAAAGTAATAAAACCCAAACTGTAGACAATGAACGTGGCACAAAAGTGTGAGGTTTCTCACCAATTCTCAGGTGCGTGCTCAGAGAGCGGCACTCGCTCAAAGGCCTAGTATGCTTTCAGCCCAGTGGGTAGTAAAAGTCATGGGTCAATGGCATTGATTTGTAGCACTTCAGAGACTGAAACTCAATGCCTGTAACACCTCCACAGCGTATGACATACAAGGTACGCAAACTGTTGAAGGGCGTTTCTTATTGCGGCATATCTAAACTTGTAAAGGAAAGCGGGTGCGAGCGACCGAGCCCCACTCAAATCTTTTTCTACTTTATTTTGCGAGATTCTTTTTGCAAATGAGAAACCAGGATAGAAAGGTAGACCCCAGCCATAAACCAACATTTATGAGGTGCTTAGGTTTCACCAACGTTTCCTTAGCAATACTGGGTAATCTGATAATCGGCCTGGATAGATTTACTGCTGGTCTTGAAGATTGTCCACTGTCTTAAGAGAACTCCATTTCAAAGCATGGGATGCTATTAACTTTTTCCCTCAGCCAATCACTGTGTTGGAATGCATGGCTACGCTAACCATGGATGGCACTCAGCTGACCCAGGGTAGATCATGTTCTTAAATTCCCATTCTCACGCGAGGAGGTATATTAGGCATTTTTTACTTCAGGTCAGAGACTATCTTTAAAAAAGAAAATGTGAACGATATGTTATATTGTTGTACGATCTGCCTCCTGCACCTCCTATATGAGCCAATGTTTTCCTTTTATGAGCTTGTGTTATCCCACACTTTCTTTTCAGGCTACTTGCTAAATCAAATGCTATCTCCATTGATTCAAAATAGTTAAATTGCCTGCCTTTTCCTGTCTGAGGAGATCTTATCAGACTTAAATACAGGTTGTCGAAATTCTAAGTGGGCCCACTTCTCAGGGCTTTCCTAGGTTTGAACTACGTTCTATCTACACACACTGTGGTCTCATCACAGGATACCTATCCTCGACAGACAGACAGACAGACAGACAGACAGACAGACAGACAGACAGACAGACAGACAGACAGACAGACAGACAGGCACCCATCCATCCAACAGTCCAACCACCCACCCACCCACACGTAATGTAAGTTATTCAACCCGGTTGGGATTTCAAAGATGGTAACTCAAGAGGGTGAAATACACTGTTCCATATGGTTGAACACATGCCGTGAACTTTATTACATTTCAATCTTGTGGTATGGAAGTGTTTAACAGCATTGAAGAATCCCACTCACGTTGCAATGTTTTCCGTTTTTTGTGTTACCAGGTTGCCTTGTTCTTATGACCTTATACGAAACAATGCATTAGCGAGAGTACCTAAACACTTGAAGCCGCCAAAATATAATCAAATTAAGCCACATAATTCAAAACATTTTACAGTAAAAGATTTTTTGGCAAGGCACGACCCTCCCAACAGGTTCTATATTTCGCCATAAATAGCTTAACCTACACGAGAATAAATAGTGGAAAAGGTTTCAATTTACTACATTCACTACATTCAAAAGGAGCAATTTGCAGTTTGCTTTGGTTACTATTTATTTTGTGAGTGTGTGTGTGTGTGTGTGTGTGTGTGTGTGTGTGTGTGTGTGTGTGTGTGTGTGTGTGTGTGTGTGTGTGTGTGTGTGTGTGTGTGTGTGTGTGTGTGTGTGTGTGTGTGTGTGTGTGTGTGTGTGTGTGTGTTGTGACCAGTGCCCCCAAACTTAACTACAATGATTTCAAAGAAAAAAAAGGTCGAAAAAAACGGGAAGCAGCAGGCGTTGGGGATTTTTTCCGCTTGGTCACACCCCTGCTTTGTTCACGTAACCCCTGAGGTGGCGGCCTGTCAACGATGGATATGGAAGGCAAATCAAAGAGGTTGGACAACAATAACACTTCCCTGTGAGCAAGCCAAGGATTTTCCCAAGGAGCATTTGCATACTGTACGAGAATGATGGTGCCAGGCCCTGGGGAGTCAAACACAGTTCTCAGTGCCCTTTCCTTTGCACTACACCATGTGCAAATGAAGGAAACCCGACAGCGATAGCCTAGACAGGCAAGCCAAGAATAAATACAGTCATTTGACTCTATCGAATGGAATACGGTCAAATCTCATTTGTCAGAGGATCGGCAATTTTCTGAACGTGTTCCCTTTTTCGGGAAATATTGCAGGAACAGAGATGATAACGGGGGCGTTTTGTGTTGGTTTTCAAAGAGTGAATTTGCCACTAAAACTTTCAGATGGCTAGCAGTGAGCGCCAAGCCAATCGACTGCTTTAACGCTCCGTTTGTCATTTTCTCATGAAAATGGAGCCATTAGCCGAGAAGATCATCATGGAACTGTTTTGATTTTCAGCCAGGGAGAAAGTCTCATATAGATGGAAAATAATTGTTTGTTTGACTATAGGGGCGAGTTGATCCATTCCTGCAATACAGTCTCAGCAGCACCGGTCCAGTCCCCGTGGCCTGTCTGCTGGTTCAGACAGGGCAAGCCCAGACGAGACCTGGCCATGGAGCGTAGAGGAGGGTCCTCAGCAGACATCCCAGCCTGCCTTCAACAAGTCGCACGCTCCCCTGGTCTCAGTGGCCACGGCGGATCGGGGACCGAGCCCTTATCGGCGCCCCGACCCGACCAGGATTACACGCCACAGCCCACTGGGAGTCGCGCTAATCCAATCGCTCATTAATATTTCACGCAAATCCCGCCCGAGAGACGGTGTAAAAAGATTGGGACGATGCAGCTCGGTCTCTGTCGAAGATGTTCCTCTGTCGGACCTTAGCCACGGCCGCTGCATCCTCTCTGGCCTCTCCTCGGGGCAGTGAGGCAGCTCACTGCTCCCATACAATCCCTTCCCATTCGGGAAGCTTATCTCCAGTGTGTCTTGTTAACAACCTGCTCTTTGGCCCTCAGACATATCTTTACCTAAGCCTTTATGGACCAAATGATCCATTCTTTTCTAATGCACTGCACTGTGCGACTGAGACAGAGCAGTGTCAAGAGAGACTCGCAAAACCGACTGAACAGATGTGTGTGTAATGTGCATCAAAACGAGCCAAAGCACAGTTCAATGATGTGAATTGGGATGTGATATGAGCAATTTGAGTTTTGGGGGGTTTTCGTTACTGAGGCCTTAGTTACTGCACTGTAACTAAGGCTTCAATATTGTCAATTCCTTGGGCGATAAAATTATTATTTTCATTCTTTAACCTTTTTGACTGAACGTGATTTAAAAATTATTATTGTAATATATTTTTCAAATCGTACGATTATCACCAACCCCCTCTCCCACCGGCTGAACATCAATGTCAACATGCCACTACGACAGATGCAGCATCAACTAGTGCACCGACTTGAGTCTGTGACCATCCCTATCTGTGGGAGTTTCATTCTCTGTTGACCAATCAATCAATGCGAAAGCTCTTAGCCATAATGACATGGAGCAGCAAAAACAACAGCAAAGCTCTCAGGCCCCGTAATGAGGCTTCCTCACCCAGCCACACATGGGGCCTTGCCACTGAAGTAGTGTCTCAGGTATCCACTTGCCCTCTGCTTAGTGGTCATCAAGATGCCTGCTCAAAGTGCATTTGCAACCAGCCCCAACTTAATGGGTCCCATGGCGCCCCTGTGATTCCGCTGTTAGTCGGATGATGGTGAGGGAGGAAGAAAGGGTTCACTTGGTAGAACAGAAGAGGGGACTGAGAGATAGAGGAGGGAAGGAGGAAGGAGAGAATATTCCCAAACAGCTGGGAATTCATAATGATAGGGTGACAATGGCCAGATAATACGCCGGGTATGGGGGGGGGGGGCTCTTAACTCCGGAGACGTGGGAATGGGACGAGGCATCTGTTGAAGGGGCTCTGGCCGTTCCAGATGAGTAGCCAGGCTCCTTGGCAACTGGACCTCAGGCCCTTCCAGAGATGACCCCCCCCCAGATCAGATTTCCGTACCCCCCGGACAATCGGGGCAAAGTTGCCTGCTGATCCTTGACGAGTCGTCGACCCAGAGCCCCTGGAACCGGTGTTGGGGTTGGGGTGGTGGGGTCAGGGAGGTGGCAAATTGGTCAAAAGGTCAAGACTGACTTCTGATCAGTTTAAAGCAGTGCTTTAGCTGTGGGGTGGCCTCTCCAGAGCCTTAGACAGGTGTCAGGATGACGAGTGAGTCAATGGGGGGGATTCAGTAATCAGTAATGGGGGGCCAACACCCCAGGAAGATGAGAGAAACCCGACAAGGGTAATTACCTGTTGAGAGGCAATGGGGCTCGGTTAAAGGTGGGGTCTCTTTTGGTAAAGCAGACCACCTATTGACTCCAGCCCTCTTCATTCTCACCATGTCCCTGTCCTGAACTCTCTGAGAACACACCGGATCCCCCTCCTCCGTTCAACCGGCCTTGTGATAGACAAAGAGCTTCACCATATCTCTGAGGGAGCCCCCCTCCCCATTTGCTACTGTAGATGGGTAATGAACTGGGGTGCCAAGTCCAACGGACCTGGTGAGTGACGTGCTAACCTGAGCTCTTACACCTCCTATGGCATTTGCGTCACATCTTACAACAACAGAAGAAATGGGGGACACATCGTGGCAGTTACTCCCCGGGAACAGATTTCTCGAAGATAATTCAATGTGTGGAGGGGCCTCATTGATGAATTTAAATAAAAAGGGGCACCGGCGAGATATTGTAGGACTTTGTACATTTTGGATACGCTCCGTATCGCAGAGAGAACAGAGCTACTTCAGATTTCTTTAGGGTGAAATAAGATTTATGAGGTAGCAGGCACCAATTCCCAGTCAGAACCTTTGACTGAATCAACATTAATTGAATCATTGGGTTCTACTTTGGAGACTAGTCTTTTTCCAGGGTTGGCATTAATATAAGGGCCTGTTCTCGTGCCATTGGGAAATGGCAATTATCTAACACAAATGACACAGTGAATAAAGAATGAAGCCTACCGCACAGCTTTAAGCTATTCTCCACCTGACTCTCATTCTATTATGTTATCACGGGAGAGCTTTCAATTCATTCCTTCCTGATAGGGGACTTTATTGAAGTCAATTTAATTCTGACACTGGTTGCCCCCAATAGAGATGGATTGTGTATTTCACCAGGACTATTCTGAGCAAAGAGCATTTGGATGGAGATTATTTTTAGGCCGCCATATTTATCCATCGAAACCTTGTTTTTATATGTCGTCGCCCCCAGTTTAAAAAAAAAACTTTGACTGTTTTTTTTTTAAGGTATCATTAAACGCTGGAACCTCATAGATACTCAGAGACCAGCATTGGGATACACATAGTGGGTTGTTGTGGATATTTCTCTTGTAAGGATATCAATCCCAATTGTTTACGGGGTTCGATTCTGCCTTTGAGCCAAACACTATACATTCAAGTATTATTTATCCGACACACACATACATACACACACACGCGCACATGCAGCACGCACACTTGTCACGAGGAAGTGGAATAATCAAATGCTGACGCTCTGATTGTCAGATGTCAGGCCAATGCAAACTGTAGGGATGATGAAAAAAATAGATATATAAACCAACAAAAACACACATTTGCACATTCATGCCAATGCATAAACACATGCCTATCCACACTGCAGCATCAACATTCCAATCACATGGGTTAGAAGTGAGGTTGCTTTGCGCCAGTGGCATTCCACAGCTGTTCTTCAAGGAAACAAGTTGACTAGTAATGGGTCTGAACGTGCAGCAGAGTCTGTTTAAGTAAACGATACTGTTTGCGGTTGGGATGGATTATGTGGGGGAGTGTATGGCTGCTCTCTTCTCTCCATTGTATCAAAGCCAGCCTAAACCACTTCAAGTCCACTCCCCTCTTAACTGTCACACTATAGTTGCTGCTGCCCAATCCGTTACCCTCGGCCTGCCCACCGCGCACCGCTGTTCGAGTGCTGCCGAGGCTAACACCATGGAGGGGGGGAGGGGGCTTTATTTCAACAATTGAACAACCCATTCCTGTCCGAACATGGTAGACTTGAGTTGAGAAGACGGACATTCAAATATGTTATCAACACATGCCAATGTCCCCCCCCCCAAGTCTGGTAATATTTCAATGACTCAGCTAAAATATTAAATCTGAAGCCATTTGATACATTGTGGAATTGGTAGACCAATTCGGGAATTGTGTTTCCATAAAAGTTCCATAAGTACTTCTGAGAGAAATGTTGGACAAAATAAATCACAAAGGAAATATCAGAAAAATCACTCACCTTTTTTAAGACAGGTACGGGAGGAGATGGACCCGGAAAAAGAAAGAGAAAATAAAAATAATTAACACCAAGTCGACATACAGTAACAAACACCGACATTCCAAGGCAATTACCTCAGCAAAGGTTACTTTCAGAAAATACATTTAAGCTTTCAAAAAGTTGTAGATCTATTATCAGGCAATCAAAACTTGACAAAGGTCTAAACTTTGTCCAAATCGTTATAGTTCTCAATAAATGACAATTGGAAGTTTCCTCCCCCTCTCTTTTTCACAGCGGTTGATTTGACCCATATAGTCCCCGCCAGTCCCTTTTGTCTCCCTCCTCCGCCGCTCCCTCTATTCCGCCTCAATCACTCCCCTGTTTACTTTGAACTGATCGATAATTGGACGAGTGTAAGTGTTTCTGAGAGGCCTCGCTGTGCTCCCGGACATAAGGACATGTCAATCATCGAGATTGGGGACCATCCTAAGTGGCTACATGGGGAACTCGTTCAGAGTGCTGCAGTGGATCAAATAGCATCTCTCCAATTAGCTGAGCAAAGATCTAACAAAGTGTGTGTGTGTGTGTGTGTGTGTGTGTGTGTGTGTGTGTGTGTGTGTGTGTGTGTGTGTGTGTGTGTGTGTGTGTGTGTGTGTGTGTGTGTGTGTGTGTGTGTGTGTGTGTAAGCGTGACAGGGATATCGGGGGGCACGTTTACGTGATACTTCCCTAAACGGCGTCTTTGTCTGTGTTTATGGTAAAGAACAATAAATGGTTTGGAATTGAAATCAATGTTTGAACATAGCCAGAACTACATTTCATAACCTTTATCTTGTTGATGATGCTCTCTGTTCGAGATTTCTCCCATATATTTACTATAATGTCCAACTAGGAGGTGCTAAGTAAAGTAGTCACCTCGTCCGGCCGACCACCTAACCTTACATTTTTAGAAGGCCTTTCCGGTACCCTACAACACAGGCTATTCCCTGTGTAATGAGCTTTCTGGAGAAAACCTTTTTTTTCTCCGTAGTGAGTAAGTTCAATGAGGGAGAGGGTGGAATGTTGCATGTCGTGAAAATCCTTTAAAAGGCCACGTATGACCGAGGGAGAGTGAGAGAGTCCTACTCAGTCTTTCTTCTGGCCAATGAAACACTAATTGGTCACAGAGCTCGTCTCCAGCGAAACAAAGGGGAAGGAGTCTCCCCTAACAGAACCTCTCCAGTTTTCAGAGTCCCCACATTGTTCTCCGGGAGAAGCCTGAGCGCTTGAAGTACGGCTCTCTCCGAGCGGGAGAGGTTGCTCACCAAAAAGAAGAGGAGGGAGGCAAAAAAAAAAGCGGGAGTTTGTTTTTGCTCTTCGTTGAAGAATGAAAGAGGACTAACAAAAAAAAAAAAAAAAACAGGAATGTCGGTTCTAGGTTAACAACGACAAAGCTCTGGGGATGTTTACCAAGTCCTCTTGAAACGGTAAGACTGATCAGCCAGCTGAGAGACAGAGGTTTTTCAGTTCCCCAAACATTCACCGACAACTCAGGAGGACCATCTTAACAAAGAAAAGGAGCATAACCTACATCTGCCGAGTACTCCTCCAAGCAGATCAACAGTTTAGAGATGACTTGAAAATGTGCCTGATGTGAGAGTGCCGTTTCCACACTTTGGGTGCAGAGTGGGAAACTTATTGAACACAGATGATTCCTCGTTGCTTCCAGTCTGGGAATGAGTGACAGGCCGGAGCTATAAACACGTCTGGTTCAGCCCAAATTGAGTCTATTTTCCATGTGGATTATCATGGAAACCATAAAAACAGCACACTCGCTGACTGCAATCCCCTTAGCTTTTCCAGGAAGAACTGCACGAACAGCTTTCTCAATAAATCAGGGTGATTAAATTAGCGTTACATCTAGCCAGCCAAGATGTACTGGTTAATAACAATAAATAAATCCATATAACATGATGTTTGATGAGGATGGTAAATCAAGGGCGCATATCAAACGTGAAATATGTGGATACGGGAACTGACCGCGCCTGCACAACTTGCATAACTCCCCAGGTTTACATGTTGGGCCCCACGCTGTATGCTAGAATGATCTATCCAAAAGGGAGGGAGAGAGAGAGCCTCTCTGGTATGTGCATTGCAGATGAGATATTATTACAAGAAACAGCAGGGATCTCTACCAGTTGAGTGTCATCTCGTGTAACCCAGCTATATGAAATCACTTACGGGCCACGCCTTTCATGGATACTCCTGTAAAATATCAATCTGCAAAAGGCTTGAGTCACAGCTGTCAGGCAACATTTGTCTGTCATGGGTGCAAAATTTCACACGTCATTTTATTTTCTCTCTCGCAAGCGCCCTGATTTTCTTTTTTTTATCCCCTGCATGGGCATCAGCAGTATCGAGTGCCATGTGATTGAAATGCATTCCCTATTGCATGCTGCGAGGGGAAAGGGAGAGGGACAAAAGGACCCTGAGCCTCCTAGACCCCGATTTTCCACAGTGGGAGCAGATTGGAGACCAAATGGCCATATCATGAATTCATGTAGTCCAGGACCGGTGCCCAATTTACCCACAGTCGAAAGGGAGAGGCGGTGGCATGTTCTCACTGCAGCTGAGGTTAGGCTAGGACTACTACTAATCTGCTGCTAGACCAGACCTTGATTGTGAGAGTGCGAGCTGGCAAGGAGTGAGAAAGAGGGAGGGTGAGAGAGGCTCAGACGGGAGGGATGGGGGACGGGACGGCGGGTTCTATGCCCAGACTCTGTTTTCTTCTTCCTTTCCTCATTCTTTTCTCCTCCCCTCTCTCTCCCCCTCTCCCTCTTCCTCTCTCTCAGGACTCCTGTCCTTTTGAAGAGCTGAGATGTGGGTCAATACGGGTAAACAGAAACATGGACATTCTCATCGTTGCAGCCCTCTCCGCCGTAAAAATACATGTAAAAGCCTAATTTGCCGTGATATATTGAGGCCTCTACTCAGCTGGGTACAAAAGCGAACGGACCAGGGTATAAACCTCCTCCATCCACTCTCTCTCTCTCCTCATCCTTTCTATCCATACGCAGCTTAAAGGCTAATCAGATTGGGGGGGGGGGGGGGATGAAAAGGTTTCCAAAGGACGAGCTCCCCATAATCCTGACCCCCCTCGCGTCCCTCTTTCAGCCTTTCATATAAAATGGGGAGAAAAAAACGCCACTGAGGCCTTGCTGCTCTCCCTCCAACCTCCAATGACCTCATCACTGCCGGCTTTGTCCCGTCGCTCTGGGCAACCTTGGCCCGCTCCTGAGTGGCAGTTGGCTGTGTGAGGGGTTGACCTCCCCATTGACAGGAACATGCCCCACAGTCCCCTCCATGGGACCCTGAGGATGCCACCCCAACAGTGCGGCCCACTGCAATGCATTCTGGTTCCTTCCCTGGCCCTTTCCACGTGTCCATTGGAGAAAGAAGGCTCTTTGAATGGCTAATTTACGACCGACATTAAAAAGGTGGAAATATGACTATTTCTTGCAGGTTTTTCTTGTTGTCAACCACTGTGTTATAACAGGTGACCCATTAAAGTCTAGGTATTTAGTATTTATTGGGGGGGGGGGGTGCTTTCGCACTCGCCAAGTGATGTATCTCTGTGGTGTTCGATTTCCACATGACTGCACTTACTTTATAGCCCCTCGGTAGAAATGTGCTTATCTTGGTGTTCATCCATGGCCTTCCTCCACACCTGTGAAACATAACGTTGCGTTGCCTGTTGCGCTCCGTGCTGTTTTCTCTGGCCCCAGAGTGTACTCAGTCAGCGACAGAATGTCTGCGAGATTCATTCATATGTTCTCCCACTCTACTACCTCAAGTTCCACGGAACTCAATGAAGGATCATTGAGAAGCGGAAAAGACAGAAAATGTCTTACTCGTGACCAATGCGAGTCAGGTAAAGAGCTTCGTCTCGGTCTTAAAGGGGCAGTGTTGTATTTTGAGTGGTCTTCGAATGAGCTTAAGTAGCCAATAGGCAGAGGGCAGCATCATTTGTCTGATTCTCTGTAATAATGGTATTGGAATAATAATGAATGTTCTTTTTTTGAAAGTGGTTTCTTACATCAAACAACACAACATTTTCAGTCACCTATTTGTCTGGATAAACAGGTTAATGTCAAGCCCTGCATTTTCTTCTTCTGAAGTCTCTTGGAATGTAGGCCTACATTGAACACCACACATTTTCTGCTACTGTAGGCTGAATGATAGAACAGCTATTTCCATGTTAAAATGTTTTGGAGATGCATTTTTCTCCATTGTTTTATGATGCTATGCGCCTCTGGTAGCACTACACAGTAGTCGACTTGGTCACTGTTAAACGGTAACTTAAGAGCACTAGTGTTCAGTGTTCGGGTAGATTGTCAGTGTTCACAGTAAACGTGCTGGGGCTTGCACAGAATTTTCACAACGTTCAAGTTTGCACTCAGCAGACCTGAAATTTGCTCAGTGGCCCCCAAAAATTGAGGGAACATTGCACACGGCACAGGATATATTATGTCCACATAACACACACACACATTGTACTGTTTTCGGAGGCCCCATATGGCCTTTGCTAGTGAAATCTACAATATTGCATCATCTTAAAACGCTACCAATCACTGGGAAGCTTTTTAAAACAACGAATCACGTTGATGGGACCTTAACCGATGGAGATGGTCGTGTTTGATTAAATAAGATATAAACAACTGAAAGGTCAACGTCAGCACTTTGCTGGGAGCACTCAGTGGCGTACTTTGTTAGAGGTCCAATTTCGAGATTCCCGCTCTGTCTTCGGCCCGGGGACAATTTAACCTTCACCGTCCAACACGGACGCTGAAAATCATTTGCATCTCAGATTAACGCCGAGCTTCATCGGAGAGAAGTAAGGGACGTTTCGATTGCCCTTTACCCGAGCATCCCCACGCATCCTCCTTCATTCCTGGCACGTTAATATTTCCTTTTGCCTTTGTGTACATCCTCAATGTCTTCTCTAGTCTCTAGGTCAGCCTCTGTGGTGTGTGTGTGGTGGTGGGGTGGGGGGGTGGGGGGGGACAAGAAGAGAAACGCGGTCTCTCCGAGTAAAATGTGGAGAAAAGTTCAAACGAGGCTTTTCTACCACACCTGCACAATAACAGCCTTAGACATCCCAATCCCGGCTTCATCAACCCGCTTGTCAATACTTGCAAATAAACTCTTTAGTGGAGCCTATTGATTCCAACGTGTGGAAATGTGCCTCCTGCCATGTGCAGCCATGCCCCAGCCTCCTGCGTGGAGAGTGGGTGTTGAAGCAGGTGAGTGGGAGACAGGAAGGGGAAACGCTGAAGGACTTGCCACAATTCAGGCTCATCGCGGGCTTCTCATCGTCGTTAGGGGGTCTTATTGATTGGAGAACCTCATTAGGCCGCTTTTCTCTGTCGGATCCCGGCGAATCAGCAGCCTGTAACAGGGCCAGGCGTAATGTGTTCCACACAGGCCTCTAGTTATCTAGCCCCGCTCCACTTTGCCTGCTAAAAGGGAACGAGATCTATCAAGCAAGGGATTAAAAGAGTGGCAGACGGACTGGCTTTTTTCTTCTTCTCATCAAGTCATTATAACCAACAGTCAAAACAGCTTACCCACTCTTGTCCCTCTCGGTCAGGGGGAATTTTAAGACACTTTCGACGTCAGAGAAAAATCCCGGTCTTTTTCACAGCGGGAGACTTCACAAACAAAAATCTCAATGAGCATCTCCTTGATCATTTTTTTTTTTTTTTACATCTACTACAGTGTGCACATTGGAAGCATCTCAGACACGCTTTGAGGTGGGTATTGAATGGAATCGGTCAACTTCTTTTCGGGTCATTTGGAGTTCTCAAATGCAGTTTGGAAAATCTGCAGTGCCCGACGCATTACAAACAGCGCATTCCAACAGGAACTGTGGGGGGACTCAAGTCACGTCGTATGTCATAGCTGGTTGTGCCATGCCATAGGATGAGGGAATTGAACCGGTGCATGCATTACAAAAAGACAAGGGAGTGTGTCAGACCCTACCAGATGACTGGACCTTTCCTCTGGTTATGATTTACTAGGATACATTTAGGCCAAGATTTTTTTTAAACGAGTTGCTGGGGGAAAATAACAACACCAGTGTAATAGAGGCCGTGTGGGAGGGAAGTCCACAAGAAATGGGAGCATGATTTAGTCTTTGATGAGATCGAGCCGGAGAGGGAAACATGAGGGGGCCTGAACAAGCACCCAGGGACACGTGAATCTCTCATTTGTACATTATTTTTTTTAATGCATCAGCATGCTATTAAATGTACCCACTACACACACACACGCAAACGCACACTACTCTTCCTGCTTACTGTCATTGTGCAAAAACATGAATGGACACAGTGGAAAAAAACATATTTTGTGGCCGAATCGGAAAACAAAATAAGAGCACCACAAGTTTACTGCCGTGCAAAATAGTGAGCAAAGCTGGTAAAGATATTTTTGGGACGAGGTGAACTAGAGCTGGGATGTGCGGTTAGAACAAGGCCACTTGCAGCTAGTCATCTATATTTGCTAGGAGCCGTAAAGAGTGTGGAGAGCTGTGTGCGAGACAGAGGAGGCCCCTTTCATTAGAGCACTTTAGCAGAGCTGGAAAATCGGCTCGGGGGTTAAAGGCGGCAATTTTTCTTGCCATTCTCTTCCTGAGGGAAAAAAATAACAACAGCAGACTGACTTAATCTAAAGAGACACCCGCAGCACTCTCACAGAATCCAAGAACAACTCCTCAGGTTTAGCGTTAGCATAACAACCTCAGCCACTGAAAGGGAACACAGCTCTCGAAAACAGACAGGTACCACAGCCCCCGTGCCATGTGTGAGGGACAAACTGGATTGTCTTGGCCAGACTTGGCCCCCATAGTCTCTGCTAAGCAGAACTGGGAAATTACAGTATCTTTCTTTGTTTGGTCGTGGCATTAGAATTAGCATTAAGCCGTGACGCTAATGCTAAACAACGCTAAACCAAGTCCAAGGCACATTTACAAAGGGACAGGGAAGAAGAACCGACAGGGCAGTGGTCGAGTCCATGAAAGTTGCAGTTCAAAGCCCCGAACTTGCTGAGGACGTCTTGATGAAGACAGTTTGAGGTCTCTAATCGCCCCGAGTTCATTATCGCCCACACCCAATCCCCCACTGTCATGGCCGGCAGGGCCGAAAGGAAGACTGTTTGCAGGAGACTCTGTTGTATAAATCATGCAACTTAACACAGCAGGCCCAATGAGGGAAAGCAATAAGCAGAGAGAGGGGGGGGTGGGGGTTGGGGTCCCTGTGCTGATGTATCGATGCCTGAGACACGTGCTTGTGAATTCATAAAGAGCCCTCCCCCGAACACGTGTCCGTTGGTAATGAAGAGCCCGTAGGATGATGTGCTATCAAAAGCACCGAGAGAGAGAGGAGCGAGCGAAGTCATGGCACAGCTCAGTAATTGAGATTCCGAAATCAATATACTTTTCTTTTTTTTTACTCTCGCCGTTCCCCACCTTCCCTCCTAAACAGAGCCCGTACCTACTTCATAAACCTCATATTCTTCTTGGACACACTCGGCAACACACCTACCTCCATGACTGTAGATACTAGTCTGTGCTCTGACCAATGCCCTTCGTCCTTTCACTCACTTCCCATTGTGAGGCAAGGTTCCTAATGTCATCAGTGAATTCACTTTAAGGGATTATGGGAGGAAATTAAAGCCTAGTAATCCCCATAGACCTCACACACATCCTCATATTTAGGCTTTTTCTAGAGGATTAGAGGGTGTGTTTTTTCTGACGGGAGCACTGGTTTTGACATGGCACTCCTTATTACTTTTGTTAGGGCTACTGTAAATCTGCCTGGAAGGGTGAGTAGGAAGAGGGACTGTGGTTTGGCACTCCACATAAAGTACGGAGAATCACCTATGATGTATGGCACGCACATGGCTGTACCTGATGTACCAATGGGGCGCTTACTAAAGTCAGACCGAGGCAGGACATTCATCAAGAGTGTTTTTCCTCAGATAGCCTCTTGTTATCCCATCTGCGCCGAACCCCCCCACCCCGACAAGCGCTCAGCGCCTGGAAATAAATAACTCCTGGTTACCGGTGTTAAAACACACACACACAGAGGCACACACACACACACACCCACCCACCCACACACAGACACACACACCCACCCACCCACACGCACAACACACACACGCACCACACACACGCACAACACACACCCGCACAACACACACACACACCCGCACAACACACACCCGCACAACACACACCCGCACAACACACACACGCAAAACACACACACGCACAACACACACCCTCAAGACCACATTTTGGTACTTTTCAACATGCTGACTTGAGCCCTTTCCTCGGCTTGGAGCTGGGTTGTCGATACATCTTTTCAGAGCTGATGGGTGTGACGATGCCGGACGATTGATTTTGTTTTGTTAGAACCACAGGCTGGGGCCCTGACAGATTGGGTTTGTCCATTGACGTCTTGTTAGGCAAGGCCTCCGGCGCTTACAGTGTGTCTGCAGCCAGCCATTCAGTGTGGCAGAAACCCCTTGAAGAAAACCTGATGGAGGAATCAATGGAAGGCTCTATAAATAATAGCCTTCAATAGTTGCCATGACCTCGTCACTAAAACATGGACCTGCCTCAACCCGACAACTTGGATTCATAGAATTCAGGGTTCATGACCCTCGACAAGTAGCATCAGTGCAAAATACACCAACTGGCGCATTTGCTCGGTGATATTTTTCAAACCTTTTCAAGCAACAGTGGCGAGAGAAATCTTTGTAGCCCTGTAACTATTGACTCATGGCAATATCTGTATACAAGCACAACAGCTAATTGCCAAATAATCAACAATTGTCTGCCACCTCTACATTTCGGTATATTGAGGCACTGTGCTGAGATAAGGGTTACGTTTACAACCATGATAAGAGAAAAGCAGGACAAACATTAGGAACACCTTCCCCTTTATCTCTCAGAACAGCCTCAATTCATCGGGGCATGGCCTCTACAAGGTGTCGAATGTGTTCCACAGGGATGTTGGCCTTTGTTGACTCCAGTGCTTCCACAGTTGTGTCAAGTTGGCTGGATGTCCTTTGGGTGGGTGGACCATTGTTGATACACACGGGAAACTGTTGAGCGTGAAAAACCCAGCAATATTGCAGTTCTTCACACATACTGGCGCGCCTGGCACCTACTACCAATACCCCGTTCAAAGGCACTTAAATCATTGGTCTTGCCCATTCACCCTCTGAACGGCACACATACACAATTCATGTCTCATTTGACTTGATGCTTAGAAATCCTTCTTGAACCTGTCTCCTCCCTTTCAACTACACTGACTGAAGTGGACTTAACAAGTGGCATCAATTAGGGATCGTGGCGTTCACCTGGATTCACCTGGTCAGTCTATGCCATGGAAAGAGCCGGTGTCCTTGATGTTTGATACACTCAGTGTATACTGCAAGTTCCCATTGGCGGGGATACAACAGCACCGCAACAACTTGTTTGTTATGGGAACAAATGTAGGGCCAGCTGGTGAAAACAGCACCGCAGGAGAACACAAATTAGACATGTACTGGGTGGTTGTGTTGACCCAATGGTAATCAAGCGGTCATCAAAACCATTACTTAAACACTCTGTTTAATCAAGGGAAAAGGAAAGGGGAGGAGGCACACGGATGAATATGGAGCTAATTAACGAAGCAGTAAGCACAACCTCGCGAGGGATTCCCTTGGAGATGAGGGGGAAGGGGGGGGGTGTTAGGAGGGTAGTTAATGAGTACAGTTTGTGTGGCAAGCCTGCATGCTCGTCCGTGGTTTTGAGTGTCCGTCATAAAGGACAAAGTAGCGTCCTAGGGCTAGAGGGACACGGAGGTGAAAGCTGCGCCTCTGAGAGTGTGTTTGACTGGGCAATTACTGTCACCATACTGGCTCCGTAGGGTCGCCACCTGACCACCAGGCACCGGGGCACTGAGACACACACACACACACAGGCACAGACACACAGACACACACCTTCACTTTATGCGCTCCCCTACGCCCCCGCGGTCCTGGCCATGCCACGAGCTAACCCGCCCAGCTGCGGTCGGGTCAGGAAATGAAACAGCGAGGCGGGGAGGGGAGAATCAGAATCGAGCCACCCGGAGACTCTATTTGCAGTGCCCTTGAAGTCATTGCAGTGAGTCATTTTTAAAACATTGATGAAAAAAAAAAAAGAAGCTACATCACATTGGGCAAATTATTTTCTCCATTTACTTGGCACTATCAGCCCAGACACTGTAATTGTAATTGCAGGAACTTGGGTCTGTATTCCAAAACAACGTTTCTTTATTTTTTTACTGGAGGCCATGGTTTGCAAATGGGCACAATTAGAGCTTTGGTATTAAATGCTCCTCCAGGGAGGGAGGTAATGTACTGCTAATCACAGAGGGAGGGTCACTGGTCTAGTAGCGAGGGGGGGGGGGGGGTTATCTGGGTTAAACTAGTACTGTAGCCACAGGGCCCTAAGATCATTGACCACAAGTACCCAGCACATGATCCGGAACGACTGAAGTGGTGAATGTGCTGAACTTTGGGGATTCATTGGTTGTGCCACTGGTGCCAAGTAATATTTTTTTAATGTATTTTATTTTTTTTGAAGAAGAATTCTGTATTGTTGAAAACTCTGATGATCCAACACAGAACAACGGCAAAAAAAACGGAGTAAAACAAAAACAAATGTTTTAATCAAATCCTTCATTTGATAAACTACAGAGCTATTCTAGGTTCCACCAATAACAAATGAGGCCGCGTGAGTCTTGACAAGGACAGACATCACAGTGCTCCCAACGATATACCCGGTGATAACGGCATTAGCCAAATACACATGTAGTGTACGCCAACACGATGCTTATACTAGTCCTGCACCAACTATAGAAAGGGGAGCTTAGGCTATGTTCTTTAGTGAAACAACGTCACTGACTTGTCTATTATTCATTCTGTGGGGAGTACAGTTTCTATCTAGTAGGATATACTCCCCTACCAAATCTACAGCGGTTTCAGCTCAGCTCTCATGCTAGGTGAACTCAACAATCCCCTCGTCTATTTTTAGACAACAAATCACTGCCTCTCCTCTCCTCTCCAACCAGCCCAGTGCGGTTTCAAGGAAAATGCCATCCGGTAATTCGGATAAGTAATGACCTTTTATCTAATAGAAGAGTGAGACCAAATCAATGCAGTCCCTACCTCTATTTTGGACTCATTTCAATGATCTGCTTTCGTCAACAACACAAAAAAAAACATTGCGATTTGGACATGTTACATTCAAACACCAATGTAAAGTCTGCTCTGCTTTGAAATTCAGGAGCTCCCCAAGCGCGCGCGCTCTCCCTGGGTTTGCTCCGTTTCCATTGATCAAATTAACTACAGTATTCACACGTCTCTTGAAATGAAACCGTACACGCGGGATCCAAAACAATGGCTGAAGTCTGAAAATGCCCTGACTGTTCTCAAGTGAAACATTGGTCACGAGTCGTGAGCTGAATAATTGCTCTGTTCAATGAAGACCTCGTTGAATTTACTACATGCTGTCAACACAATGATAGCTATGATAACACACAGAAACTATAACTACAGAACTATGGGAAGTTCCCTTTGTGTGTTTAGTATGAGGTCTCAGCGTTAAATACAATTACCTCAATGCTTCAAGAAACCAATTTCCCTGTTTAGAAAAAGAACAGAGATTTTTTGGCATTCCAATCGCTCACTTAAAAGTGCTAGCCAACATTTTCTCAAACAATTGCCTTAGAAACCAGGTCACAATTTCCGTTGTTTACAAATGTTTCCTGCATCTAAAACTTGCCAAACTTGATTTTAGTAGGTAGGGAATCATCACCAGGAAAATATCAACCTCTTGCTTATAAGTATGCATATCTATAGGTCCCTTAAATAAATGCATCTTCACATTTATTTCCTGCTTTGGGTGACTTCAGAATAAACATGCATAATTGTTCGACCTCTGAATTGCAAGGAAAGCACTATATTGATGATATGCAATGTAATATCAGAAAATCTAGACTTAATATCAGATATCCCAGACTTAATATTGGAAACTCTAGACTTGCACATGATGAACGGATGCTGTTGTTCAGTTGAACCCTGCACAGCTTCCATATCAGCTCGATTCCTACATATCCAACATCTAAAAACAGAGTTCATCAACATTAGGAGGCATAGATGTCGTGAATAATATCACATCAAACGTCACATCGGAAATAGACCACGCAGGTATTGTGGGTGCATTGAAATCAAGTTCAGGATAATCTGAGGCTAATTTGTCTGCGAGCTCAATCCAGTCATCTTGAAACAGAGTGAAGATAGAAAGAGTAAGACAGAGAGCAAACAGATCTACAGTGGCAAGAAAAGGTATGTGAACCCTTCGGAATTCCCTGGACGTCTGCATAAATTGGTCATAAAATGTGATCGGATCTTCATCTAAGTGGCAACAACAGACAAACACAGTCTGCTTCAACAAATAACACACAAATCAAATTTATTTATATAGCCCTTCGTACATCTGCTGATATCTCAAAGTGCTGTACAGACACCCAGCCTAAAACCCCAAACAGCAAGCAGTGCAGGTGTAGAAGCACAAACAATTATACGTTTTCATGTCTTTATTGAACACACTGTGTAAACATTCACAGAGCAGGGTGGGAAAGTATGTGAAACCTTGGATTTAATAACTGGTCGGCCCTCTTTTGGCAGCAATAACCTCCACCAACTGTTTTCTGTAGTTGCGACTCAGACCTGCACAACGGTCAGTAGGAATTTTGAACCATTCCTATTTACAAAACTGTTTCCGTTCAGCAATATTCTTGGGATGTCTGGTGTGAACTGCTCTTGAGGTCATGCCACAGGCATCTCAATCGGGTTGAGGTCAGGACTCTGACTGGGCCACTCCAGAAGGTGTATTTTATTCTGTTGAAGCCATTATGTTGTTGATTTACTTCTGTGTTTTAGGTCGTTGTCCTGTTGCATCACCCAACCTCTGTTTAGCTTCAATTGGTGGACAGATAGCCTTACATTCTCCTGCAAAATGTCTTGATGAACTTGGGAATTAATTTTCCGTTGATGATAGCAAGCTGCCCATTCCCTGAGGCAGCAAAGCAGCCCCAAACCATGATGCTCCCTCCACCATAATTTACAGTTGGGATGATGTTTTGATGTTGGTGTGCTGTGCCTTTTTTTTCCACGCATAGTGTTGTGTGTTCCTTCCAAACAACACAACTTTAGTTTCATCTGTCCACAGAATATTTTGCCAGTCCTGGGGAACATCCGGAAGCTTTTTTGCGAACTTGAGACGTGCAGCAATGGGTTTTTTTGGACCGCAGTGGCTTCTTCCGTGGTGTCCTCCCATGAACACCATTCTTGTTTAGTGTTTTACGTACCGTAGACTCGTCAACAGAGATGTTAACATGTTCCAGAGATTTCTGTAAGTCTTTAGCTGACCCTCTAGGATTTTTCTTAACCTCATTGAGCATTCTGCACTGTGCTCTTGCAGTCATCATTGCAGGACGGCCACTCCTAGGGACAATTTGTGTTACTGGACTGATGAACATCAAGGCTTTTAGAGATACTTTTGTAACCCTTTCCAGCTTTATGCAAGTCAACAATTCTTAATCTTGGGTCTTCTGAGATCTTGTTTGGTCGAGGCAGGGTTCACATCAGGCAAGGCTTCTTGTGATTAGCAAACTCAAATTTTGTGAGTGTTTTTTATAGGGCAGGGCAGCTCTAACCAACATCTCCAATCTCGTCTCATTGATTGGACTCCAGGTTTGCTGACTCCTGACTCCAATAAGCTTTTGGAGAAGTCATTAGCCTAGGGGTTCACATACTTTTCAAACCTACACTGTGAATGTTTAAATTATTGATTCAATATATATACATACATATATATATATACATATATATATATATATATAAGAAAAATACAATAATTTGTGTGTTATTTGTTGAAGCAGACTGTGTTTGTCTGTTGTTGTGACTTTGATGAAGATCAGATCAAATTTTCTGACCAATTTATGCAGAAATCCAGATAATTCCAAAAGGTTTTACATACTTTTTCTTCCCACTGTACTGTAGAAAGAGAGAGAGAGAGAGAGCGAGAGAGAGAGAGAGAGAGAGAGAAAGAGAGAGAGAAAGGGAGAGAGAAAGGGAGAGAGAAAGGGAGAGAGAGAAAGAGAGAGAGAGAACAACTCTCCAGAGATGTTTATTTACAATGCTAAATAGCCAGCTTTGCTCCCTCCACCCCATCTTTTTGGTTAGCTTTCGCCTTTGTAGCCTGGCTTCCAATCCCCCTCTCCTCTCCTCTCCTCTCTCCGGACCGTTACTAACCCTGGAAGCATATGCAGAAAGCAGGCCGGCCAAGGAGACCATACATTATTCATGGAGCCCTGTCTCTCTGAATTAAAGCGTGCAGGCTGAGAGCCTCACATTGTACCACGTAAACACAGAGAGAAGGGGTGGGGAGGACAGCCTAGAGGTGGAGCTAGAGGGGGAGAGAGGGGTGGGGGGAACGAGAGAGAGATGAGAGAGATAGTTTGGGAAGGAGAGAGGGGTTAGATGAATGGGGTGATGTCAAATGTGAAAAAAGTACATGTGGTATTTAAAGTTGTTTTTACATTTTAAATTGTGTTTTTGTTGACGTCTATAAGCAGGAAGTCACCCCGCTGTCTAGGGTGGTGTCATATTGAGGAGTCTACCTTTAAGGTACTGTAACTGAGTCTTAATTAATGTGAGACTACAGTTCATTTCTGTTGAGATTGCCAATTAGCTTGGCAAATATATTATTTCTAGGTGTATGTGTACACACTCCCAATGCACATTTCAATGACTGTGCACAGCAGAGTTAAAAGCCCAAGAATTGTACATTGTTTTAATTATCATGCACCTGGATACTTCAGCAGATTTCCCATGCTTCCTAGCAGAGTGAGCGCTTTGGATGCTGATAATAGGCTAAATAATTAAAATTGGGCATATGGTAACTTAAGCCCACATTTTTAAATTAGCCTATGTGTGACCCTACTTGATTCAAAGGGAAATCATTTAAAGAGTGTGAAAGAAATGTCCGGAAAATTCTATTGAAGTCGAACTCAAATCAACAACAACAATCCACAACTTAGAACTGTAAACCCCTCCCCCGTAAAAGGAATAGACTTTCATCGGTTTCGGGACAGAGAGAAATAACGAACATGAAACAGGGAGATGAGACATTTGGGGAGGGTGTGTGGGGGAATAAGATTTCAACTTTTTTTCTGCTCAGTTTCTCCTTTTCAAGCAAAGGAAGAGAACAAGTGTATAAAAATGAGTCGTATGATTTGATGATGCGCGGGGAGGTAGATACAACTCAAAGCATCCTGGGAGGGCAAGGACAATGCTCAGTCCAAACATGGGACACAGTGTGTGTGTGTGTGTGTGTGTGTGTGTGTGTGTGTGCGTGTGTGTGTTTAGTGTATGTGCCTAAAGAGTGCAGCTTATGAGATGACTCAGTGTGTGTGTGTGTGTGTGTGTGTGTGTGTGTGTGTGTGTGTGTGTGTGTTGATCTTCTTGTAGCAGTGTGCAGGGTTTGGGTTGGGAGGGGCAGAGTATGCTAACAGAGGGCTAGGTGGGGAGGGACAGACGGGGGGCCTGCTTATCTATGCATTGAATAAAAAGCCATTTCCCTTGGCCAGCAGGCCCACCGACACCGCCCCTCCACTTCTCCATTCCAGTCTGGAAGCCAGGGATGACGGAGAAGGGATGACAGAGGGGTCGCAGGGAGGACTGGGGGGGCGCTGGGCGAGGAAAACACACAGGGCCATTAAACCCTCATCGGGAGAATGTCATTTCAACTTTTAGCGACAGAGAGGGGACAGCGGGGACGCCCATGACGCCAACTACCCACAGTGCACCGGAAAGCACTTTGCGAGCAGCCGCGTGAGCGCCGGTCATCTCCTCTGCTCCACTGCAGGAGGAAAAGTACTGACCTGCCAGCTCCCAAAGCAAAACATGCCAAACGTGTTTCAGTGTGAAACCTTGAATCAACTTTTGTGGCATGTGCAATCTTCTGCATTGTACACATGATACTTTAATACAAAATGATACAGTGATAATACCTCTCAATCTCTATCCCCTTTCTCTCACCACCTCTGGGCAGAGCCCTCAGAGGAGAATTGGCTGAGGTGAGAGAGAGCGAGAGAAATAGAGAGAGTGAGAGTAGCTTTGATTCAGAGACCACAGGAAGACCCACTTTCACAGCAGATTGGTGTTAGCCGATTAGCTAACCACAGAGCACTAGCACGCATGGGGATGACTTTGATTTAGCTGAGCTACTGTCTAAGCACAAGAGACTGAAATACACACACACGGGGTGGGGGGGGGGGGGACCAAAATACTCACGGTTGTTTTTCATCGATAAGGTCTAGCCAATTTCTGACTATGGTTTCAATTTGTGTGTACGCTGTTAGCCACTTGAACTAACAACAAATTCAGCTTGAAAAAAGTTGCACTGGTTTCAGTCATTTTCCATAATGTTGCTAGTGAACAAACCAGCCGAGACATATATTTGTCATTACAATAAAACTGTGCTGCCAGGTTATTGGACTCACTGATCACAACGTAACGACAGTAACAACACACACCAGAATGCCTGGAGGAAGGTACTGCAGGTAAATGCCAAATTAAAGCAAGGCCCATTGATCCAGCATGTCACAGGCCTCATCATTTACAAGTCAAGCTACTTGGATATGAAACTGTGTGTTCTGCAACTGTAAGCAGATTCATTAGACTGAAGGAAAAGGGGGGGGGGGGAAGAGGGAGGAAAGCGAAGAGAAAGGGACGAAACCGTAGGGCAAGGAAGGGGCATCAGTTGTCTTCAGCAAAACCTGCTCCCCGTTCCGCCCCCAAGCCCATCGCCACGGCAGCCAGGGGGAAATCGCTATGGCAACACCCACCTGGGAGCACTTGTTAACACGGAGAGGAGGGGTTGGGGGGGTTCTAAACTGAACGCTTTTCAGTCTGTATATCAGCAGATTGGGGAGGGAGGGAGGGAGGGAGGGAGGGAGGGAGGGAGGGAGGGAGGGAGGGAGGGAGGGAGGGAGGGAGGGAGGGAGGGAGGGAGGGAGGGAGGGAGGGAGCGAAGGAAACAGAAAGGGGGAGGCAGGATGGAGAGAAGAGAGGCAAGAAAGAAGAGGCCCCCATCAATCTGAGGGAAAAGTTAATCTCTGTCATCGGCTTGCCTGCTTTTCTCATGAAGCCTGTCTCTCCAGGAAAGCCCAGGTCACAGGCCCAGACGCACAGGGACTCTGGATGCAAGGAGAGGTTGGGAAAATAAAGCCGCCATCTTGGACTACTGTCGAAAATATATACGTCGAACTGCCTATAACTCCTCTGGTTAATCTTGGAACTCAGGCAACCCGTTTCATTTAGGACTGAAATGTATTTTACCTTTACTCTTCTTGAAAGAGTGATCGAGTGTTTTGGGGGTTTATGTTGAGATTTTTCAGACACGTGTTTCAAATGAATTGAACCTGCCATCAGAACGCACAACACTAAATCTTCTGCGAATATTTACAAGCCTTCATTTGACATTGAACACTGTGTCCCGATGCATATATACATGCATTGGGACAGAGTGTGTTAAGCAGACGTGTCATACAGTATAGAAATAAAACAAATGAACACCGCCCACTGAACATCCCAAAATCGACCCCTAACCCCCTACAACATTCTCCACGTCCCATTGCCCATTCCATTCAAACCAAGGTGATCTGTGGGTATTTTGGAGATCACTTTGGGTTTGGGCACTTCTCCCTTGCTATCCACTAGGGAACTGGGATGAACTGAGAAGTCTCCTACCCCAAGAGATAAGAGCCATAGAAGCTATAAATCTGACAGCCCTGCTGGCTGCTTCTATTTGCTTGGCCAGAGAGAGAAAACTGTGTGGAACCGAGGCGGTATTCTCCCGAGTCTTTTATTTATTTAAAACCCACAATCACCAGTCAGTCACAAGATTGTCAGGAGAGGCAGTTACCATTGGACGGATGCTTCGCCTTTCAGAAGGAAGAAATCCTCTTCGCTGTCAATCTTTCAGACCTACAGGTGTTAAAGAACACACACACGCAAGTGTAGGCAGCTCTATTCGCTTCTGTCGTTCAGGTCCGCAGCCTGGTTTGAGACTTGAGGCGAGAAAAGTGGATTTTATTTGGAGAGCCGCTGTTCGAAAATTCACCAAGTCAATTGTATTCACCTCTGCAGTCTCCCTCGTGCTCTCTCTCTCTCTCTCTTCTGTGTGTGTGTGTGTGTGTGTGTGTGTGTGTGTGTGTGTGTGTGTGTGTGTGTGCGTGTGCGTGTGCGTGTGCGTGTGTGTGTGTGTGTGTGTGTGTGTGTGTGTGTGTGTGTGTGTGTGTGTGTGTACACAGGCGTTGACTTTGAAGTGAAGCTGACAGAACAAGGTGTCTGTGGCTGTTTTACATTTCCAACACAGCCCTCAGAGTCTTCAGCAGCTCTACTCTTCTGACCGACCAGTTGATACTCCCTTCAAACAGATTAGTGTTCACTTAGCAGGCAGAAGGGCTGGAGTGACAACGAGTGGGGGAAAGTAAAAGAGGGCCGTTGCCAAAGACACCACGTCACATACTGTGAAGACGTTCTGCACACACACATCGTACACACATCGTACACACATCGTGCACATATTAATATGAAGTAAGCGCACACACTTTAAAATGCGGGCCGAGCCAAAGCAGGATGACGGGGCCTACCGGTGCTGCAGCTAAGTCATCATGAATTATTACTGGTTGTCAGGACAGCTCGCACAGCTGGGATTGTGGTTGCCAGTAGACCAACTGAAGGCTCTGCTCTTAATTCAACAGCGAACAACTTCAGTACAAATGGCAAGACACTGAGTAACTATTGAGGGATAACTTGTCATTGTGTTTGAAATTACAGCTATCAAGATTTTCCAAGAGAATGCTTTCGATGCTGTTTGAAATTGCACATTATTATTTTTTATTTTTTTACTCAAAAAAACGTTCTTGTGCCTAACTGAACTGGTTACACTTGCCATTTCTCAATGTGTTCCAAAAGTCCCATTGACTGCATATCAACCCACACACTCCATCACAGCAGCACAGCACCAGCATGTGTTTTAATAATGTATCCGTCTGAATAATGAATCGTTTTCAACCGACATCATAGTAAACACAGATAATAGTTTATAATGAGTTTCTCTCCTGCTTTATACATTGTTACAAATCCGGGCACGGGGAGGGGGGACGACGACGACGACGACGGGAATACAGTTTAATGTTTCCTGGATTAATGTTACATTGTAAATGATACAAATCACAGGAGGCTTATTTATACAAATGATTGTGAAGCTGTAAGGTTTTCTCCGCCCTCCGATCGGATTTCATATCGATTCCAACCCGCAGTTGTAGGGCCACGATGGCATTCATTACGCCTCTGTCTTTGGCCAGTAGGGCATTAAACAGTGTAACGTTTCATGTAACCCCTCTCATTGACCAAATCTCCTTCACGCTGAAGCTTTGGACCTTTTGTTAGCGCCCAACATAAAATCATCCCCCCCCCCCTCCCTCTCAGGAAAGGACAAGCGGGTGGCAGTAAAAGGAAGTTCGGGGGAATGTTTACGTTCCCTCTCCGACAATATTATAGCTTTATTACCGCGGCCATAAAGTACGTGTAAAAGATCGTCCGTCATTAGCATTTACGTATCTGTCGCCGGCGAACCAGACAGCTTCGTCTGTGTTTATGTCTCTGCACTTTAAGTTGTGGGCTGCATACATGTGCTTAGGATGACACCTGGCCGACCTCTTGGATGGACTTCTAGACACACTCAATGTATTTCTAGAAGGCATTGGGTAAGTAAGATCTCAGTATGAGAAATGATAGAAATAAATATCTGAACAACTGTCACATCCCAACTGTACCCACTTTATCGGGGGGGGTTAAAAACACACCACCAAAAACAACTACAAAATAATGTCACTACATCTACACTCAACGTGATGAGGTTTTCTGAAGTTACATATTCCTGTACAAATCCTGGAATATTCTTGCGTGTGTGTGGATTTCAACGAAAGGGGTTCCTCTCATCAACAAGGATACTTTCCAGTTCGTGTTTGTCCAAAGATCTCGTCTTTCTACTACCACTGCCAGGTCGTGGTGCTGAGGCCCTGCTTAGTCTCTGTAATTAAATGTGCCACGGCTTCTTTTCTTCACAACGGCAGCAGCATGTTAAATGGTTTGCGCTCGCTCAGTTCAAAAGGCAATCAACCAGCCCCCATAAAGTTAAGGCTGGGCTCCCATTCACGATGATCTCTCCGTCTCGTCCTGAACTCATGACACAATGTTTGTGGCAAAACTCGGACGGGCCAGCGCTGGCTCTGCAATGTTAACTTTCCCAAATGTAAACGTCGTCAGACGGCGTGCTTACTTTGGGAATGTAGTTACGGGCAATCAGCACCTCAGACCAGTCGGATGTTATTTCAAATCACTCAGAGTTGTGTGTAACCGGCCGGATAGCAAACGGATTGCTTCTTCTTTTAGCACGTTCATAGGATTGCTTTCCACCGCCTAACACTTTTGGAAAGGGGTAATATCATCAACTCGCTATTAAGTGGTTACATGTTTCGTGATCAAGTCCAACGCAGCCACGAGTAGAAGATAATGGAGGGCAGCTTTTGCATAGTGACTGAATGTTCCACCGGGACCACACAATAGCTCCTTCAAGCCAATAGGTAAATGTTTGCAAAAACTTGCTGGTGAGATTTCAATTTTGACCACATGACAGTGGAAGTATGGCCATAACGAAGGTAATTAAATAGATATACAGGGCCTTCAGAAACTATTCACACACCTTGACTTATTGCACCTTTTGTTGCGTTACAGCCTGAATTCAAAATGGATTCAATCGTTTTCTTTTCTCACCCATCTACACACAATACCCCATATTGACAAAGTGAAAAAGTGTTTTTAGAAATGCTTGCAAATGTATTGAAAACGAAATGCAGAAGTGTTCTCACATCCCTAGGTCAATAGAAGGACCATTGGTAGTGATTACAGCTATGAGTCTTTTTGGGTAAGTCTCTAAGAGCTTTTTCACACCTGGATTGCGCAATATTTGCACATGATTATTTTGTACATTTTTCAAGATATGTCAAGTTGATTGTTGATCATTGCTTGACAGCCATTTAAGACATGTCATAGATTTTCAAGCTGATTTAAAGGAAAACTGTAACTAGGGAAATCAAGAACATTCAATGTCGTTTTGGTAACTCCAGTGTAGATTTGGCCTTGTGTTTTAGGTTATTGTCCTGCTGAAAGGTAATTTCGTCTCCCAGTGTCTGTTGGAAAACAGACTGAATCGGGTTTTCCTCTAAGATTTTGCCTGTGCTTATAACTGCATTCTGTTTATTTTTATCCTAAAAAGACTCCCTAGTCCTTGCCGATGACAAGTATACCCATAACATGATGTAGCCACCACCATGCTTGAAAATATGAAGAGTGGTACTCAGTGATGTGTTTTGTTGGATTTGCCCCAAACATTACACTTTGTATTTAGGATATAAATTTAATTTCTTTGCCACATTCTTTTGCAGTATTACTTTATTGCAAACAGGAAACATGTTTTGGAACATTCTATTCTGCTTTCTTCATTTTCACTCTGTCATTTAGGTTAGTATTGTGGAGTAAATTCAATGTTGTTGATCCATCCTCAGTCCTCATATGACAACCATTAAACTCTAACTGTTTTAAAATCACCATTGGGCTCATGGTGAAATCCCTGAGCAGTTTCCTTTCTCACTGGCAACTGAGTTAGGAAGGATGCCTGTATCTTTGTAGTGACTGGGTGTATTAATACACCATCCAAAGCCTAATTTGTAATTTCACCATGCTCACAGGGATATTCAGCTTCTGCATCTTTTTATTTTATTTTTTACATATCTACCAATCGGTGCCCTTCTTTACAAGGCATTGAAAAAACTCCCTGGTCTTTGTGGTTGAATCTGTGCTTCAAATTCACTATTCGATTGAGGGACCTCACAGATAATTTCATGTGTTGGCTACAGAGATGGGGTAGTTATTACAAAATCATGTTAAACCCTTTTATTGAACACGGAATGAGTCCATGCAACCTATTTAGGCTTGCCATAATAACAGGCTGAATACTTATTGAATCAAGACATTTCCACTTTTCATTTGTTAAGAATTTCTAAAATGTTCTACAAACAAAATTCCACTTTGACATTACGGGTTATTGTGTGTAGATCAGTGACACAAATTCAGGCTGTAACAACATGTGGAAAAAGTAAAGGGGTATGGATACTTTTGAAGGCACTGTCGATCACCCTCAACATTATTTTGGTAGGACCAATTTAAACACTGTGTTGAAATTTTCCGTTTGTTCGTCCAGTACATCATTATATGACTCACTTATGTATGTTTTCAAGGGCAGCAACAGATGTACCATCCAACATTTTCTCCGATATAGTCACCAAAGCATTTTCTAATCCCAAACCACAGGCATTACACACGAGCTATCCACCCGCATTTCACAGATCGGTTTGGCCTACAATGAACCTCAAACAATAACCGTTACAGAGAACCCAACACAATATGACGCTAATCAAAAGAGCTTGAGGGAGAAGCCAAGAGGCGAAGGTGGACAGGGAGAAGCACATGAAGACAGAAAAGTCCCCCCCTAAACTCCCCCACCCACAGAATACTCCTCCCCCACCCCCTTCCTCACACAGTCCTCTCTGCAGCTTTTCCCTCCCACCTGACACGGGATCATGGCCCCATCCCATCTCCCATTGCAGTCGAGCCGGTCCATCATATCCATTTTTTTTGTTATTTACTTATTTATATATTTTCATTCTCCTAGCCCACACTCTCCCATTGCCTTTCATTTCCACTGCGAGCGTTTTAGCCAGAGGACCATTTCCATAATCTCCATTAACCACTTCAAATGGGCCCTTTAAGAGCGCCTTCATTTGCATAATCCCATTAACTCTCCAGTTATTGCTCTGCCTTTACTACAATCCTCTGCTTCCCCACACTCGTGGAAAAGACAAGAAAAGAGGAACTAGGTAGGGACGGAAGCAAAGGTAAAAATAAATTGATACAGTGTGGAGACCGGAAACTAATTTCATTTGTGTGAAATTATTTTCTAAATAAGGGATGCAAGTTGGGCATTTACCACCTAGATGAGTAATACGGGAGATGGTTTTTCCTTGCCATTTGTTGGCCACCAGTGGAAATTCATATGGAATCCTCCTGTTCCATCTGAAGTCATTATTTCTGTGGGAATTGTCATTGTGCAAATCTGTTTATTGTATTTAGTGCTTTTCTGGCATAAGAGACGTCCCTTTACTATGTGTGAATTTCCTGACTAAGAAATGATTCATGCCTCTTGATGACAAAAAAGTAGGTCAAATTTCAACTCTGTGTGCAAATCCAAACATACCCGTAGTACAGATGTCGTAAATGATAAAATCATGCATTGGTCCTTCCAAAAAAAACATAATTTCTGACGTTTTAAGATGAAAACCTGAGAAAATAAAATCTTATAACCTCTATAGGCTATAATGTGTTTTCGTCGAGACTTTAATTAATGCCATTCATTTCTATATCCAACACTTAAAACTGGTTTCTGGAATTCTTTTGGGATTTTCATGCACTGTCCCACATTCACACAATTCCATGTAAAATAATCCCTCCAGTTCAAAATGAGATGTGGGTAGGGAGGACCTCACAGTACTGTGATCCTACAAACACAAAAGCTTTGTGTTGCTGATGCAAATTGTATCTATGTGTGGAATAAACACACAGCACTGGTCTCTTATCAATAACATAGAGAGGAAATGAAACAATCCATCACATATCAAACTATCAATAAACAATAGATTTCTCTGGGCGGTAAATAAATCTCCCATCCCTAAGGAAAAGAGTAATGAATTAACCGTTCCACTAGAGAGGAATCTTATTAACAAGGTGCATCAGCAGAGAGAGAGAGAGAGAGAGAGAGAGAGAGAGAGAGAGAGAGAGAGAGAGAGAGAGAGAGAGAGAGAGACAGAGAGAGAGAGAGAGCAAGAGACAGAGAGCGAGAGAGAGAGAGAGAGAGAGAGAGAGAGAGAGAGCGAGAGTGAGAGAGAGAGAGAGAGAGAGAGAGAGAGACAGAGAGATCCTACCACTGCCACCAAATGTAAGATTGAGAGAAATACAACAGCCCAATAAACTCCTACAAAAAATAAATAAACAAAGCCTGGAATAAAACAACAGCTCCTGTATGAGTTATTGTCTCCTGTCAAACCGAATAAAAAAAAAAGAATATTGCCTCAGGATGCAACTCAAGTAAATAATGATGTTATCAAAGTAATTCATCTACAAGCTCAGTGCTAGAAACAGAACCCCAGTCAGGGGTTGCATGTAGCTCGACAAATGAATATCTGATCTTAGAAAAATGCTGTGTATATAAAGTGAGAAACTGACGGTAAAATGAACCAGAAACAGATTATATCAACTAGATAGTGTTTAGTTCGGAGAACAGAGAACGAGATATTTTGAGGGAACCATTTTTAAGAATTTCAAAACACTTTATACGGAACCAAATGTGTATTTAATGAGGTCAACTGGATGCCAGGGGTTAAATGTACTAGTCATTTTTTTTAAATATTAAACCGTAGGCAATTGTGGGAGAAAACAGACTGATGGCTGCTAATAAAAAGAGGAGGATCCCATCAGCTTTCTATAGGCTAGGCCTAATATATTTATTTCTCAACTTTCATAATATTAAACACATTGCTTATATTTACAACAAGAGTATAGCCTACCTGACTGGCATGAAAATGAACCACGGGGAAAAGCGTCCTCCATTCGCTATTTAAGTGCATAGATGACATATTTCAATACAGGTGCGTGATAATGGTCCATTCTAAATCAAAACAAATGTCCAAAATATATTATTTAGCAGATGTAAAGACAAGATAAAATCAAGAATAGACTGATGGGGGACAATATTATCCTATCACTTGTTAGTTATATATTATCACTTGTGAATGATGCCCAGCATAAGAAACCATGCTTTTTTTGCGATTTTTTTCTAAACGTAGTTGCACACCTCATGTAGCCTAGCCCATAGGCCTATATGTTTTGATAAAGTTTGTATCACAACTAAAGTGGCCAAATAACTTATTAAAACGAAGCACATTAATTCGCTTTACAAGGGGTGTAGAGCCTAACTGGCACATATAAGCCACGAGTAAGTTTCAAGTTTGGGGAAGATCATTTTCCCCATAAAAATGCACCTTCATAATAAAAGCATTACGTGGATAATTGCATTTGAGGTAACTTTTGATAAATGGTATTTTCTGCTAATGTAACATTTGCACTTATAGCCTACTACCATGTTGCGCTTATAATGTGAAGAAATAGCCTAATAGTTTATCAACAGTTTAAGTAAACGTTCTGATCTGTTGCGTCAGCCACATTGCATAAAGAAAGTTTTTTTGATGCTAGTGGTTGTATTAATTTGGGATCTCTCATCCCACAACTGTCGCAGACTAGATTTGGAAAATGTATTTCTCGAACAGAATAGAATAGGTTGAATTTGTACTATGGGGGATAGTAGATTGCTATATAAAGGCTAGTGCTTTTGCTGTTCATTAGCACTACTATCTTGTCGGCTGACTAAAAGTAAATAAGGACAGTTCTTCCATTATCTTCAATATGCACCTCAGAATTGGATAAGGACGCCCGCAGTTGCATCCCCGATGTGTCTGTCTTCACTTGTAGCCTGTGAGAAAGACCTGGTCACGTGACAGAAAGCCATGTGAGTGAGAGGCGCTTCGGATTGCGCAGCACACTTAGGGAGAAGGGACATGGATTTTTTTTTTATGGCGCATTACGGCCACAAAGGGGATGACACCATGAAATACAAGGCATTATCAAGTGCTTGTCGAATTGTGAATGAGAGACTATTGGAGTGCGTACAGCCTGTAAAGCCCTACAATGTATTAAACATCAAAACATATAGCCCAACGTTTGTAGAACAACTAAAGTTACATTAATAACTCTAAATGAAGCATATAGGAGTACCGGTTTCTGTGTTAACCACTCTACACAGAATAGTTCACACTCCCTAAAATCATTTTGAGAAAATTTTAATAATTTATTCAGCTTTGTGCCATTGAATTCTTCATACTATAAAATAATATTAAACAATGCCACGGAATCATAAGCAAATCTAGTCTTCTAAATGAACTAGTGTAGCTCACAGCCATATGGTATAGCCATATCAGGTCCTAACATAAGGACAACTCAGTATGCTATTCTGTCCTTCGGAAATAAGACTACATTATCTTCATATCATGTTTCTTTAGACGTGTCGAACATAGATAATGGATGTATTGTGACGTTGTGGGGTATATTACATGGATTTATGTGTAGAAGCCAGGAGGTGCTAAATGTGTTTATGTTAATTAACGGCCAATTACCGTGAGACCGACAGTTTTTTGCTTGCCATTCACTGGCTGACAAAATGTTGGGACCGACCAAAGCCATACCTCTACAACATTCTTCATTCACAATATTTGAAATTCAATGTTATATTTTTCTGGAAATATTCATTCAAAGTGAAGCCCAATGTTTTAAATGCCAACTTGTTCACAAAATACCAGGATAGATAGAATCCTAGGTATTTATTCGACCATTGTGTGAGGAGTCGTCAAACATTAAACGATAAGAATTTAATCATATTTTTTTGCTTGGGGACCACCAATGCTCACGTGTTAGCCAAGACGAGTGAGCCTAGATAACATGGCTAGAATATCCAATACCACACACACACACACACACACACACACACACACACACACACACACACACACACACACACACACACACACACACACACACACACACACACACACACACACACACACACACACACACACACACACACACACACACACACACACACACACACACACACACACACACCTGGGCCTGTGTTATCCACTAAAGTTAAAGTTAATTCTTTGGAGAAATCCCCCCAGTTGGGGCAGTGATATATGAGTGCCACTTCAGTGGCTACGTGCGATGGGATGAAGGGGTATCAGGCTGGGGATATTGCAGGGCTGTCGGAGATGGAATGTGGCGTGAGCAGCCTGGTTCTTGCAGCAGAGGGGATGGCGAGAGGCCTCAGCCTTTCCTTTTTTTTACCGCTCGGCTCCACTAGAGATCAATAAGCAATCTGTTAAGGTTTTATTCTGTGAAAATGTTCCTAATAAAGACTCCCCATGGGCGCCACCGATCGCTGGGCAGAAACACAAGAAACAACAAGAGCGGGCCGCAGCACTGACTGAGCGTCGCTGCTGTTACCTGACTAATGCATGTCGAGGAATTCTGTCCCCGCTTCGGGTTATCAAGATGGGGAATTCGCACACAGGCTGACTCCCGACTGATTTCTGGCTTGGGCTGCCTGCGAGCAATGTTGGAGGTTGTTTGGTGGTGCTCAAGGCGTTGATATCGCGTTACACTTCTTCCCCCTTCCCCAACAACTCCCCCACCCCCACAGTGCATGATGAATGTCCTACTGTTTCGGATGATATACTGTACCATACACGTGTGTTTGCGGCAATCGATACTCATCAATCACACAAATGTGGCTAAGGTGCAGGGAGTAATTGACTTAATGTGTGGAGGTTGGAGAGAGGGGGCGGCACGAAGGAAAGATTACACTTTAAGCTCGTTCTGGTGACCTAACGAGCCTTTAAGGATCTACTGGGAAAACATTACAGGGGTCTCATTTGCTCATTTATTCCAATGATGTCCAGAGAGTCGTACATACCGACACGTAAGCCTCAATCCCCTATGGATAAGGCAAGTTATGAACCACTGTTATTCTTACGTTTTTTCAATGATTTATGAAAAGGAACACACTCATTCCAGCTCATCAATAATGAAAGGTGCAAAACATTAAATGTTTTCCTTTCCTTAAGCACACTACGCCACACAGTACTCAGTAGAATCAAATAAATGCATATTAAATAACCAGGGCCTGGGAAAAGCAATAACAACAACAACAAAATCATAATTTTGTTTGTTTTTCATTACAAGAGAAAATCTCTTACTTTAGCCCCATATACGAAAGCAGCCAGGATCTGCAGGAGGTCACCCGTTTCCCAAATACTCTACTCATCTTAATAACCCCATCATCAAAACATGCCTTTTTTTGTTTGCCAAGTGCACACAGCGGTCAGAAGCGTGACGCGGGCAAGCCTCGAACATGCATCCATCCATCTATTTTGTCCATCCACACATACATCCACCGTAGTCAGTTCCATTCACCGATGACACTGACAAGTGATGACAGTCTGTGTGGCTAGGGGAAGCTGTGGCTGAAGCATGGCCTCCTCACTCCTAACTTAAGACGACTGTTGTTGGGGCTGTGCTCGCCCAAGCGAGAGGAGCGACAAGACGAGAGGGGGCCGACCTCGGAGCCGGCCAGCTGTGTCGTGGCCCCGAATGGGCCCTGACCTTGGGCTAGGACGCTGGCCTGTTGGGGGGTAATCCCATCGGCCTCTCTCCTGCCCTCTGGCTGTTTGTGTATGAGGGGGCTATAAATGTAGTACCCCCATCCCCCAAACACACATGCACACACAAACACTAAGAGCACGGGGGTGGGCCTGTGCCCTATCAGCGGGCATGGAGGAGGGCGGGGGGGGGGGGTCCTCCAGAGGCTCAGAGATTAAGCGTAGTATCTGCTCTGGGCCGGTGTTACCCTTCCCTCACACACTCCAGAGGGGCGATCCAACATGGCCCCCTTCTTTCACAGAGGAAGAGTGGTGAGAGCACAGAGGACTGACTTTTCAAGGACCTCGAATAAACTGTCGTCAAACTCAAACACAGCCCGTGGCTATACCGCAAAACTAAACTGCATGCTGTTTTATTTGGTCAATGTTTATTGTCCGTCCAATTCGAAAGACCTAAGTTTATCTCTAGATAGTTTCAGAGTCAGATATGAAACAACAGTCGTTCAAAGGAAACCTAGTAGAAGATACAATCGGGTCATCCAGAGGGGGTGTTTCATATGGAGAGCTTTACTGGAGAGCTTACACCGAGCCCAAACCCATCATCTCCCCGAACCCTCCATCCTACTCCAACCCACTACCTAACTCCAAATTCTGTTCAAGCTGACCAGCCAAGCGACCTGGTTCAACTGACAAGCTTTAAGCCTCAGTTTCCTCAAGAAAATACCTGCACTTAAAAGGCTCAGTGCAGTCAAAAATATGATTTCCTGTGTTTTATATATATTTCCACGCTATGAGGTTGGAATAATAATGTGAAATTGTGAAAATGATGATAATGCCCTTTTACTGTAAGAGCTGTCTGAAATGTTTGCCTGTTTTGCCTGCCTGGCGACATCACCAGGTAGTAAATAAGTTAATGGACCAATAAGAAAGAGAGTTTCAAACCTCTCTGCCAATAACAGCAAATGTTACACCCAGCAAACCAAAATTGCTTCTGTGAACATTTCCAGAACATTTGTAAGGCCGTGGGAAATGTTCACAAAAAAGGTCCTGTCGTTTTTTGCCTAATTTTGCAAGAACATTCCTAGAACACATTTTATCTGTTCTTTAAAGGTTCCAAAAATGTGTTATTAGCTTGTGGGAGAACAGTCTGGTGGGAGCATTGTGAGGGCATCACAAAATAATTGTTCCCAAAACACAAAAACTGTCCAGTAGTGCAGATGATTCTACAATGTTTCTTTCGGGGTGCCAAAAAAAATGCAGAACACATTTTGCCTGGACTTTAATAAAAGGTTCCCAGAATGTTTCACTAGGCTGTGGGAACATTGCGTGGACACGACAAGAGATATCTTCCCAAAACAACAAAAACGGTCCAATTGTGCTTATTATTACAATGTTTCTATTAGTTTACAAAAACCTGATCTGAACACATGTTTTATGCTCTTTAAAAGTTACAAAAACACTTATTTAGGTTGTGGGAACATTCTGGGCATTTGACAAGAGATAGGTTCTCAAAACACTCAAACGGTCCAGTTGTGCTGACATTCAGATAATGTCAACATATCTTTGATGTTGCTAGAGTGTTGATACAACAGCCTTTCTGGGTTATTTAAAGGTTCCCAGAACATGTAATTAGGTTGTGGGAACAGTGCGAATACATTACAAGAGATTGGTTCCCAAAACACAAAATATGCTCATATATATGACATTCATACAATGCTTAAGTTAGGTTGCACAGGAAATTCCATTGTTGTTGGAATTAAATAAGTATGTTTTTATGATGCTGGTAGCATATTTGCTTTACGTTTAACAAAATATTCCATTGATGTTTATGCACTATCCATTTTACCTTGTCTTGGAGGTCCTCAAAACATTTTGAAAATTGTATCTAAGTTTGAGCTAATATTACCACAACATTCTCCGCATGCAAATGTGTAGCTCCTTATTAAAGCATATTGGAATCCCCATTATGTTTCTCTCAAGAATTAACGTCAATCTGCATTTGAGGACTGTATTGTAGGTGATTAAGACACACAGCATTTTAATTTCAATTAACAGGACATTTGAACAGCCTTAAATCATACAGACACAGCCATACATTTTACACTTCATATGTTGACAATCTGCACATACAGGGATTGGACCCACAACTCGTTGTGTAAGCCACGGCAGTATGGTCAACCGAGAATTCCATGCTTAGACAAAACTAACCCAGGGAACAGCTGGTAACTGGGTTATTCACCATCACTTCCACCATCCTCTTTATACGCTGCATAGTTCTGGGCCCATATCCAAGACTATGAATGCTGATCTATGATCACTTTTGCTTTTCAGATCATGAAAAATAAGTCGGGAGGGACCATATCAAGCATCTCGAAGTAGGAATTATATTGGGTGTGATTTTTTTAACATTTTCAACATTTTTTTTTTTTTTTACAGGTTGTCTAAATTCTTCATTTCTGACAGGATTTATAAATCTTGATGAAATAAATACATCCTCTCTTTCAGCAGAATATATTTTTTTAAAGAAACATGGTTAAATAATATGTGGGATTGAACCCGCAATCTTCAGAAAGATCATTTCGCATCTGCACCAGGGGATAATTTTTTTAACATTTACCTTTATTTAACTACGCAAGACAGTTAAGAACAAATTCTTATTTACAATGACAGCTTAGGAACAATGGGTTAACTGTCTTGTTCAGGAGCAAAATTAGAGATTTTTACCTTGTCAGCTCAGGGATTTGATCTAGCAACCATTTTGGTTACTGGCCCAACACTCTAACCGCTAGGCTACCTTCAGCCAAGATATCTGCAGACTTATGGGTCTTCGGCCAAATATGGTCAATCAGGACGGACACATGCTGTGTGCCTGTATCACTGTAATCTACGATTTTCTTTCTTCATCTTGTGTCGAAAGTCTTATGAAATGTGATTTTGAAATTGAAAAAAAGGGTCAAGTTGTTTTACACAATTACACAAGAATACAAGTTATTTAAACAAAGCCCTATCCAACTAAAAAGACTTTCAACACGTGATGAAGAAAGAAAATCGTTAAATACCGTTTTATAAGTACACAGCATATGAAAGGAATATTTTTAATGACTCTGAAATTGTGTTCTGTGTCATTCTCTGGTGGTTAATGATCTTGTTGAAGACTGCAGGTTCAATCCCACATAATCTTTAACCATGTTTGGTTTTTTTTTTGGGGGGGGGGGCTCAGATGTACTCCAGTACAAGAGAGGATATTATTATTGATTTGATCCACATTTATAAATCCAGTCAGAAATGCGGTTGTAAATATGGTTGTGTTTCTATGATTAAATGCAGTTCAAATGTCCTATGAATGAAAGGAAAATGCCATGTGTCGCTATATCACGTACAATTACAGTCCTCACATGAGAAATACCGTTAAGTCTGGAAACATAATAGGGATGTTTGCTAACCTGAGTTATTATGCATTATTATTAATGGGGGCGGCAGGTAGCCTCGTTCTGAACATGACACACTGTCCCTAGGCTGTCATTGAAAATAAGAATTTATTCTTAACTGACACGCCTAGTTAAATTAAAAAATGACAACGTTGTGGTAATATTAGCTACAACTTAAATGTAACATGTTCTAAAGACATCGAAGAGAATATAAAATGTATATTGCGTCAACACCAACGGAATATTAAGTTAAACCTAAAACAAATATGCTATGAACGTCATAAAAACGTCCTTATTTTATTCTTTCAGCATTAAGGGAATATCCTGTGCAATCTAACTTAAACATTGTATGAATGTCATCACAACTGAGCATATTGTGTGTTTTGGGAACCTCTCTCTTGCCAACCTCGACCTGCACGGTTCCCACAACCTTATTACATGTTCTGGGAACATTTCAAGAACTCAGAAAGGCTGTTGTATTAACATTCTTGCAACATCAAAGGAATGTCTTGTGAACCCTGATACAAACATTATCTGAATGTCAGCACAACTTGACAGTTTTTATGTTCTGGGAACATATCTTTTGTCATGTCCCCACGATATTATCACAAGCTAATGGAACATTCTGGGAACCTATAAAGAACAGAGCAATTGTTCTAGGAATGTTCTTGTAACATCAGCTGACTGTTTTTTGCACCCGAATAAGAAACATTGCAGGATCATCCGCACAAACTGGACAGTTTTTGTGTTTTGGGAACATATCTTTTGTCATGTCCCCACAATGTTCCCAGAAGACTGTTCACATAACCTAATGAAACATTCTGGGGAACCTTTAAAGAACAGATTAAATGTGTTCCTGGAACATTCTTGCAACATCAGGTGAATTCTTAATACAAACATTCCACAATCACCACCACGACTGGACATTTTTTGTGTAATGCGAACATTTCCCGCAAACCTAACAAATGTTTTGGGAACTTTCACAGAACCAGCTGGTACATTGTGTTATTACATTACCTGGAAACCTAATGAGAACTTTTGGGGAAATTTTATGGTTGTGGTTACAGATGTTGTGCCCAACATTTAGGAGAACATTCCAACGATATTTCATTTAAAACATTTTGTGGAAAATATTTTGTGGTCAAAAATATTCTCTTAAAACCCCTTACAAGAACTTAATGGGAATCTTAGCTAACGTTCTGGGAATGTTCCCACATTGCTGGATAGACAGTCCGAGCTAAATTCTTGCTTGAGATTTTTTTTTTTTACATTTTCATTGAAAAACAATCACAGTAGGGTACTTTATTGTTGTCCAGAAATGATTTGATATTGAGATTAAAATGGCTGCATTGGACCTTTAACCCTCCCACCACACACACACACCAAAGTCCCTTTCTCGCAAATTACAGTAGTGATGGGACAGGGGCTTTCTCATAGAGTCTGACCCTTTCCTTTAACTTTCAATAGGAAACTCCAGTTAATTGCAACCGCCGAACGCAAGCAAGGGACGGAGGAGAAGATGGGGTTGGGGTGAGTGTGTGTGTGTGTTTGGGGACCAGGAGGTTTTCCTAGACCACAGTAATCCTCTTTGTTAAAGCTAATGTGGCAGAAAAGACCCTTCCAGCGAAGTCCCTCTCGGCCGGTTTAATCCCAGTGTGTACGGAGCAGCCTCTGCCATAAAGGGTTCACTGGCCCAGTGCTTCCGAGGATACCCTAATTGTCCCGTTCCACCGACAGATTAAAACAGTCCTCTAAAATCTCGGAATACTCTCTCTCTCCTCTTCCGTCTTCCCTCTTCCCCCTTTCCCCTTTCCCCTTTCCCGACGGTCTTCAGAGGGAAAGCTGGGATAGGTCCCGAGCTCCCTGGAGGTCTTCACACACTCGTTCACACAGGCCTTACAGTAGACCCTGTGAGTCTGGGAGGGAGTCATGAACCTCAGACTGCACTCTGTTAGCAGTGAAGGATGGAGGGACCCAGTCAGGAAGAGCTTTAGCCCCCTTCTTCACGCTGATCCAGCCCTCCTCATGCTTATTTACCTTGGATCTCAGAAGTGAGAAAGAGACTTGGGGGAAAGGGGCTTAGACTTCCCCCTTGCATCATTAACCACACTGTTAGTCTGTTACTCTTACACACACACACACACACATGCTGATACACACACACACACACTCACAAAAGAATGCACACACGATACCCCCCCATACACACACTCTCCCTGACAACCCCCGATCGTCACGTACCACTCTGGCGTCGGAAGTTCCGCCAAAAGCTTCCCATATTCCGCCACGTAAGCATTTTGTTTTTAAGACCAGTGCATTGCCCCCCCGGAGGGCTCCAACTGGCCCAGGCCATCAGACAGTATGTCACAGGGTCCCGTGAAGGCCACATCTTGCAAAGTCCTTTTCACTAGGTGTGGTTATGAACAGCGGTAATGACCCATGAAATGCCTTCTCTCCCAGGCACTACTAATGCGCACGACCTACACCGAGTGGCAATTCAAAAACACAAGTTATTTGGACTACGCTTGAGCAAGCAGTTATAGAGACCACAGATTATCTTTTTGGGGGGGGGGGGGGGGAGTCATGAAGACTATTTTAAAAAGGTGCACACAGGCGAAATGGCGAGTGCTTTTTCTAACGATGTGACCACAGCTGCCGGCAGAGAAGACCGTTACAGTAGCAGAGTGTAGTGTAGCATATAAGCCCTTCAGATCCTCTATTGCCGGAGGAGTGATTGTCACAATGTCATGGTAACAAGGCAGTTTGAATGACTGGCACAAAAACTAGGAATACATTTATACAAGGGGTTATTCTGGGACAGCGAAGGATTGAGTGAGTGGGAAATGAGTGAACAAACTCGGATCATAAAATATCTCCCAGCTTTATTTTTCTAAATGGTTTTCCTTTCTGACACAGAGGTTTAGGACAAAATGCTAAAAAAGCGTTAGGCTCCACAACAATGCAAAGCTCCGAAAAGATTCTGCTTGTTTCAATGATATGGTATTAGTACATGTTCTAAACTACACTAGGTAATGTGTATCTGGCCACAGATATCAACTTGTGGTGTTCCTCGTTGCACGAGTAAAACAATTTGATTGACTTTACCGTTTTGTTTTACAAAGTTACATACTGTAGTGTACAAAAATATACATATTTACAAGTGTGTTGGTGTGTAAGATGGCGGATGTCTGTGTGTAAGGGGGTTTGAGCCTTTTTGTGCACAACACTGTGACTCGTTAGAGAATTCAAATCATTTTGGGGGAGGCAAAGTAAATGTATTGTCTTGATCCACCAAATGGAGACAAAGGACTACATGTTGACATTCTGAGTTTCAGACCGCAGGATTCACCATCTGGAAAGCATCCAAGTAGTTTTAAGTAACCGTTTCCGCTCGTCGAGACTAAACACACCCCCCCCCTCATGACACGAGAGATATGAGGTCAAACATTTGTCTGAATGACAGACTTAATAAGCAACTGCAAGATTTAATGGTGATTTACGATTCATGGAGCATCCAGACAGATACAAATAGGCCCTGAAGGACAAAATGTAGAGACTGCAGGGTCAAGAAGTTTAATCTGAAGGGACTATATACCGTTTGTATGTTTCAATCACAGGTCTTAGCAAGGAAAACATTGACGTCAATCAACAGCTCATAAAAATGAAGGGGAAAATGTACTTTTACGAAATAAAACCTCAAATCAAGCCTCCGTAGATTTAAGATTAATATCAATCCAACTCATAACATATCACAATTATTTCACTGCATGGCCATTTCAGAGTTTGTATGTATAGCTGACAAAATTTGTCTAAAAAAGAATTAGTCAGTTTGAAATGGCAACAGGTGGTGAGACAGCTTTGCGTCTTATATTACATGTGTATAATAAACAGCCATCGCCCGGTATAAATCTATGCATGGGGTCGGTGTTACAGTGCCGGTACAGCACCACACAGTATAGGTTGTCATTTCTGCACTACCTGCGAGGGTAAAATCTATCTAGATAATTGGAGGGCGATTCAGACGAAAGGGGTTGGAGTTTGGCGCTGCTTGTGGTGCTTCCAGCTGCATGGAGGGTTAATGAGGCCGGCTCTGGAGGTAATGAGGAAGTGCCCTCTTGGTCGCTGGCATCCTCAATGAACCCCAAGCATCTGGACGACACGGGGAAGAAAGGCTGCCACGTCCTGACCCCCATCAGATGCCTTGAATATTTCTGAAGGATCTCTGTCATAATGAAGTATCTGGGGAGAGCGCAATGAGAGCGGGTTCCTCGGTTCAAAAGAGTCACAATCAACTTAAAGGGTGACCCGTCAATTGGTTGAGGTTGAGGTTAAGGTGCACCACACCACGTTTATTTTAATGTTGGTTCCTCACTTTAGGGGGGGGAATGTGGTAACGCTTTCTAAAATAATGAAGTATCTCATAAATAAGCCATGAATACACTTTTCATAAGTAGTTTATGCTTTATTAATACATTTATATTCCAACATTTATAAACGTAAGTATTTATCCAAATGTTTTAAATGGAAGCTCTTAGAAAGTGTTTCCAAACATACATTTCAAAACCAAATAAAAAAATCAAGACTCCTCCTCTGCTTTAAATTTAAAAAAAATATATATATAGGCTGCCACAGATGTCAACAGGCTGAATAGCAAAGGCCAGACTGTACTGCAGCCTGCAGATTGATTGTTAACTGAGAAAAAAAAGCTCAAATTTGCCACAAATGACACTCACTGGACAATTCCACCAGACATACTATTCAAGGCCATGATCGTCAATATTACCATCGCATACGCCATTGACAGGTTTGCTGAATGAGCATCTCTAAAATTTGTATTGACAGCTGTGGTCTGAACTGAGCATCAGCACGGCCGTGGCCTTGCTTTCATAATAATCAATCACTTACCCTGCTTTCAGCTGCATGATTGTCTAATATACAAACGACACTCGATTGAAGGTATTTGACTGCATACTACTCATCAATGCACCTTCTAATCAGTCGATGAAGTAAAAGCACAACCCTAGAGAATGAATTTCTGTGCCCTGACAGATTGCTATCAGATGGGGTTTCTGCTTTGTGTTGACTGTTGGACTGACAGGGAACCTTAACCCCCTTAAGCTAGGAAGCGGGGAGTGATAAAGCTCGTCTAGGAAGCCCAAAGTTAAAACACATGGACCATCAGTCTTGAAAGGTGGTGCCGAGGTAGTATTTCAGGGTCTAGGCTTGTCGTCATGGCTACCCTCCCTGAGACCTAAGCCAAGACACGGCTGCTTTTAGGGTGTGAATTGTCAAAGCAGTCTTGAGACAAAGGACTACTTGCATACGGTTGCGTATTTCTTTTGAGGGTTTGGGGCGATCACCCTCCTTTATGTAGCAATCTTCGTTGGAGAACCATGCGGTGAGATAAAGGTGGCCGTGGGCAACTCAGCCTTCTGAGTTTACGTCAATTCCTGAACAAAATCACACTGTGTAGGCTGCCAATGAGAAGGAGCGAAATGGACGGTGGGTATTGAAGAGCAGACCTAATGGTTCCTCATTGAGCGTAGGTGCTAAGTGCTTTAAATGAACAGTGCATTCTTCACATGGCTGTCTGAATCTCTACCGGAGGAGAGAGAAGCAGGCAAGCCAGGCTTTGAGGGACAGATGTAGGCCTAGCTTCAGAACATGGATCTCCCTCCAGCTGGCAGGGGGACCCTGGGAGTCCTGTCTAACTGGTGAGAAGCAGGCCTCTGAAAACTCAGAGCCGCTTCACCTGCTATCCTCCAACGGCATTCCCCCTCAGGATTTTCAAGAAGATAACTAGCTACGCCAGCCCAGAAGTGCCTCTCTTCCCGCCCTAAACGAACAAGCCCTCCCCACTTCGGCAAACGTGAACCCCTCCTATTAGAAAGGGCTGCGGAGCAGAGAGTTGTGTGAAGAACCTCAAAGCCTTTCAGAAAAGAGTGGCTTTTGAAGGCTAAACCCCGGGATTAGATGGAGGTCCCTTACGGTTTCTCCTGTTGGCCCCCACAAAACTGGCACAAAGGAGATATCAGCTCCTCTTTTCACAGCCCATCACAGTAACCGCCCCCTAGCAAGATTATATCTAAAGTGATGGGGAAATTGATACGGGATCACTCCGGTGGAATTGGACCGATAACAGTTATCATGATTGGAGAAACTCAAATGTGCAGAGATACAGACTACTTGAAGTCATGGTGACCACTAAGCTCTAAGGGAGCATTATACGTCTCTATGCTTTACACTCCATATCTACAAGGTCGTTTAACCAAATGTAAAGACAGATTGGCTAAATAGACTATTCTGACAGCTGAAACTAAATGGTATAATAAACTAGACTGTCATTGAAATCTAAAATGGAAAGGCTATGTGCTTCTATTCTCCAATAAAAAATAAAAAAATCTGATTTGTAGTTCTAAGGCCATCCTTTAGAATAGATGCTTGCATTTCCATTAAACAACTTTGTTCCTCCATCCTGTAAGTGGGCTTGTCTTTTAAGCAGCACTAATCTTTAAAGGGCTATTGGGACCGTCAGCAACAATGCAATCGTCGCTCAAAACACTTCCTGCAGCAAAGTGGCTTCTATGCCCTGAAAAATGCATGAACTAATTAAAGTTCCATCGCCAACTAAGGGGACCCCCAAAGTGTTGGGTGACAGTCAATATGGGGGTCACTCCCTTCAGAACATGTGTCCCCCCCGCCCCCCTAAGAGCGTTGTCTATCCCTTGTGCGTCCTTGTGCCGTCCGAATATACACCTTTGTTTTGGGGGCCCATAATTCGTCTTAACGCTGGGATGAACAAGAAAAGGGACTCCCTAATCCTATTAGCGTAGCACCTGAGCTGGAATGGCTAATCCTGTTTAAACTCACTCCACAGGCTCTGTAATCTCCCCATATCCTGATGTTCAGCTGGCTTCACCGCCGCCCCGAGGTGAGACTGCACTTTAGCATCGCACGGCAGCGAGGGCCAAGCGTCGAGAGATCCCGCCGCCACCAGGATTACCGCCGTCCGAGTTTCACACAACACCTAGAATCTCACCCCGGTATTGTTAGGTATTCATGTTTCTCTACTGTACCGGCATACAGAGAAGATACTGGAGTGTTCAATATGTTTCTGAGGCACTAGAGATGTGCCAGATGCTTAGACATGTTAAAGTGAGGTGTTTTCGTGGACTGTAGGGCCAAAAGGGGCAAATAGCAGATTAATAGGGAAGGGAGTTTCATTCAATTCTAGTCATCTTTGTGCGTATGAGGTTTTCAAAACAATGTTTTTAAATCTTCCTTCGACGTGCTCAGAAGTAGTATCTCATACACAGTACAATGCCATGCGTGATGCTGAAACTGTCCATTGTGCTGAATCATTTAACCAAGAAGAAACAATAGAAGGCAACTGTAGTCGCATGCAATCATAAGCAGCAGTGCTCCAGCATTTTAGTGTTCCTAATAATGTCTATGTTACTACACTTTGTGTTCACATCTTTCATTTGTGCACATTTCTAAACAATTGGTCCATTTTCAAGCTCGACTCTTCCTAAATTGAGAAACTGAAACCCAAACAAGCCTATCTAAACCTTAAAAACTGCACCGATTCCCTCGCCGCTTTTGGTAACCCACTTTTGGAGCTCCTTGCCCCTAGTCATAGAGAGATTGAGGAACATGAGCGGTGGCGGCCCTGGCTCGGGTCTCCATTGTCACACCAGTCATGTTCCCTCTCCTGTTACTGCCACTGTCCCTGTCTTCAAACAGTCTTCCATCCCCCATTCTCTCTCTCTCTATCTCTGAAGAGGCATGCCTGCCAACACAGCTCAGTCAGGAGGTCACCTCCATTAGTTTCTCTGTGATTCAGGACTTCAGTGTCACAAGAAACTCTGAACATTTCAAGGTTTTTTTTGCAACCTGCTATGTGATTGCCTTTGTGCAGGTGATATTAAAGGATCCATGTCAGCCCATTCCTACCATTGCGACTGGAAGGGTAAAAAGAGCTCACACAGAAAAAGCGGCAGTATGTTACGTGCAAGTTGCTGAAATCAAATCTCCTTGGTTGATATCAAAGTCCTGTGCCATAGCTGACGTCAGTTCACATTCGGAGCACATCACTGTCCCGATAGCATTGTAAAAGGCCATAATACCACGCCGGGTGAAAAACGATCCTTTTGTGCAGCTTTAAGCTCTCGTCTCTCATTTCTCACATTTTTCACTTTCCCGGATCACAAGCATCCTCGCTGGATGATGTACTTATTCATAAAACGCTAGAGTCCTAATAAAAAAATATTGGGAACTTGGGAGTGTAATTCCATTTCCCATTTTGTAGGGTTTGAGAGAGAATGTTAAAAAGTTTGCGATGCAAGAAATTATTTTGAAATGTTGTCAAATGCCAATTTATGAAGAGGGAATGAGATATACAAACGTTCACAAGACACTGAGACAGCAGAGGGTTTCAACACCTTCTTTGACAACAATATACAGTGCCTTCAGAAAGTATTCACACCCCTCGACTGTTTCCACATGGAAATGTAATCCATTGAAATGTAATCCATTGAAATGTAATACACTACCCTACACGAAAAACCCAATAATGTCAAAGTGGAATTATGTTTTTCTAAGTTTTTACTAATTAATTGCAAATGAAAAGCTGAAATGTCTTGAGTCAATAAGTATTTGTCCCTTTTGTTATGGCGAGCCTAAATATGTTCAGGATTAAAAATGGCCTTAACTAGCCACATAATAAGTTGCATGGACTCACTCTGTGTGCAGTAATAGAGTTTAGCATGATTTTTGAAGGACTACATCATCTCTGTACCCCACACATACAATTATCTGTAAGGTCCCTCAGTCGAGCAGTGAAATTCAAACACAGATTCAACCACAAATACCTGGGAGGTTTTCCAATGCCTCACAAAGAAGGGCACCTATTGGTTTACGGGTCAAAAAAAAAACAGAAATTGAATATCCCTTTGAGAATGGTGAACTCATTACACTTTGAATGGTGTATCAATACACACAGTCACGACAAAGAAACAGATATATTACATATATGGGTATATATTCCAAAACATGCATTCTGTTTGCAACAAGGCACTACAGTAATACTGCAAAAAAATTGCCAATGCATTTCAATGTTTGGGGCAAATCCAATACAGTTCATTACTGAGTACCATTCACCATACTTTTGAGCATAGTGGTGGCTGCATCATGTTATGGGTATGCTTGCAATCGTTAAGGTGTGTGGAAGTTTTTCAGGATAAAAAATAACCGAAATGGAGCTAAGCACAGGCAAAACCCTAGAGGAAAACCTAGTTCAGTCTGCGTTCCACCAGACACTCAAGAGATTAATTCACCTTTCAGCAGGACAACAACCTAAAACACAAGGTTAAATCTACACTGGAGTTGCTTACCAAGGACACAGTGGATGTTCCGGTGTGGCCAAATTACAGTTTAGACTTAAATATACTTGAAAATCTATGGCAAGACCTGAAAATGTTTGTCTAGCAATGATCAACAACCAATTTTGGAATACTTTCTGAAGGCACTGTGTCTCAGAAGGTACGTCTTGGGAAATGTATGCTGTTCTGGCATTGTGGCATCCATAATATGAAGCCAAAACATTAGAAATTACCAGTTCCTTCATGAGGCTACTAATCATGAGATTGTAGAGCAAAATGGAAGGCTTTTTATTCATTTGTACGTGTCATTAATTTAAAAAATGGTCTAAGAGAATTACATATTACCTTCATAAGACCTTATTCACCATTAGTAGTTTATGAACTCATGGAAATAGACTATACAGCATCTGAGAACACTATTCAATATTGGTGACAATGTACAGTACACCTAAGCAGGTTAAGTGTTGGCTACTTCTGTTTGTACTGTCTGTACCTAACTCCTCCCCTCCACCTGCCCACCGAACCCCAAGACCCCAGATAAAAGCCCTTTTTTCGGTCCATGTGAATGACAGGCTTGACATGTCTGCTATTCAGGAAAGAAGTCTCCCAGATGACATGGGAGCAATGCTCCACTTTTTCACAAGCTTTTCTTTCTCCTTTCTCTCTCTCCAAATCTCCAGTTGTTTGAAGGTCAAAGCTTACTGTGCACTGTGGTATAGCAAATCCCCTCCCTCTCACTTGAAGACAGAACCATGTGTGCCAAAGCCATCGCTCGTTCACCCCGTCACACAGTCACGCCATGCTAAGAAGAAACAGGTGAGGGCCTACAAGGCACAATGGCTGTTCTGCAGAGACCTACCAAGACCGTCAGGTCACACCGCACATGACTGTCAAATCTAGGCTAAAACATCATCCAAGTATCCAAAACAAAAACAAAAACAAAAAACATTTGTTTTGCTGTAGCCAAAGTATTGCTGTGGTTGTAAGCTTACATATTCATGTTCATTTACAGTACGTAAACCTGATCTTAATTACATTCACTGAATGAGAGGAGACTAGGCTCTTGTATTCAACCTCATTGGGTCTGGAGTTGAATTTCCACAATTCACACATCAGGCAGCTAACTCTATCCTGAGGTAAATGGTTTTCAGATCTCCTGGTATGTGTTTTCTCAATAACTAGTTAAATATAAAGTTCAGAAATATGATTACACCAAGTTGTAGAATGGTCAAAATGTCAAACTTTACTTTTAAGATTGTAGTGTTAATTATGTTAATGATGTAGTGTTAATGATGGGTGGACTCATATATTTAATAAATATTTTGGGGTTTTGCGGTCAACATTTTTTTGTTCCTCCAAACATTTTTCTCAATAGCATTAACTGTTATTTATTATTTTTGCTGACGGTAAGAATAATGCCCAAGAAGAAAAAAAAAACATTGTCTACTAAGAATTTTCGACTTACATTATAAAGTGAAAAATAAACCGCTGTATACATTCATAAACAACTCGCTAATTCATTATTTCAGAATCAACTGAAGAACTGCATGACCCATTTACTGTTCACCCACTACTTAATGCCTTACCCTCAGTGAATTCTGTGGGATAGCCACTAATGCTAACAGCAAGTTGTCCTAATGGTGCTGACTAGTTTTTGTAGGCCATGTATGCATATGATTATGTCGTGGTACTAATGTATAAAGTGTAAGGCGTATAGTATAAAATTGAGGTATGTTGTTTTTTGTTTTCTTATGTATGAAAAAAAGCAGATACGATAAAAAAAATAGCCGATATATGCTACATATATTTCAAATAATGACAATTAACGCAACATGTAGGATACTCCTTGTCAAAACATTATGGTGGGAAGGCATTCTGAACTCAATAATCAATATCAAAACTGTGAAAACATGTCAATATAAATAAATAAAAGCTCTAAATTATTAACTACATTATCCTCTGTATGTTACCCAGAAATCGAGCATTTATTTAATGGAGATCAATATAGAAATGGAATAGTACAAATGTTAATAATAATTCAAAGCGTTTTCTAAAAAATGTACAACAAAGACAGCGTTAAGATATCATCACAATTTAATCAGAAGAAAATACTAGTTCAATATCATCCATTGCTAATATATAAAAATATTTTTGACCAATTTCCAACCAATCAATAAAATGATATGGACCTATTACCCATGTACAAACTATGCAAATATCTGAAGCCTAAATATAGATAGCCCTAACTTCATTCTTTTACATTCTGGCTGCCATTTGGGTCAAGTTTACAAGACTACCTTTGGGGGGAGAGGATTGGACAATTATACACAGGAAATATTGTTTAATTAGTAAAGCATATCCTTCTATGTGGTGATATAAACATGATTAGAGTGTTCTAATCTATGCATCAATCCAGAACTAGCACTTCAATTCAAAGCACACATCTGTGATAATAAAGTCCTGTGTACCTTTTCACAGAAATCAAATTAACATACCAGAACAACAACAAATCCTTTCTCAGAGACAGGTTAAGCCCTTCTTAAATTTTTTTCTCTACAGTCAGAAGTGCACTATTTTATCACTCGGAAGGAGTGTTGATTTTGTTTCCATTGTGGCATGTTAGTTTAACCAAAGCACGTCCGTGTATCAAAACACATGCAAGTGTGCAACGTCGGTATCATAGTAAAAGACTCATGGGTTCAAGCCAGTTCATCTTTGTCCGACGAAAGGACAATGAGGCTAGTAATTCTGCTTCAGCAAAACAGTAGCGCTAATCCCTACGACTTCACTGATTCAGTTGAGTGTTTGATTATTTACTGGTATACATATATATATATATGGCCCTACAGATGTAGCAACATCCTTTCCAATTCCATGACCAATATATTCAATTGGTCCACGGTCAAAGAAATGGATGGTGAAGAAAAATCTCTTTGAGGGAAGTGGTAAAAGACTTGGGAGCAATATGCTGGTCCTGCTGAAGTCTTCCTTTCTCCTTGACCGCCTGCATTCTAATGTGCTCCCCTGCCCTCTTATTACCGAGAGACGTTTCCCTACACATTCAACCGTGAAAGTTTGCCATTAACGTAACGCGTTTTTTCCCCCCCTCGTGATTGAATATGGCGCTGTGCGGGAACCAAGGGGACACAAAAAGTGGCGTCCTATTTTGAGAGTGCTCCATCCACCACAAGTAAATCCACCACTTCATAACACTACACGAATGGGCGAGAGGAGGACATTGACCGAAAGCGATCGAAAAGGCCTTTCACAGTTCTGAAGGAGCATCTCCACTCTCCATTATATTAATTCAAATGATGTTCTGCTGGAGGATAAAAGCCAAATCAGAACCTGATGAAGGGGTAATGAAGAGAGAGGCAGAGCTTTACTCCCAATGTGCATCAATAAACGTAAACTATTACCGCGGATCAATTAGGAAAACACCGTCGTTACTTTTACGAGCGGGACCCGTCCGAATTCGACAACACCCATTACATTTATCAAACGCCGGGCAGTGTTTTTACCAGCAAGAAGCGATTAGGATGTTGACGCAATTAACTGCTGTCCGGCTTTATTGTGTTTGGCTGTAAAGTAATACAAGAACAGAATTACATTTATATCCCTCACACGTAAATCACATTAAAAGGTCTACATATAAATGGGAGGAGAGCATTAGAAGACATGATAGCAATATGCCAACAACGTTCAAAAATAATGCAGGCCCAGTGCACAAGCAAGGACAGGAGAATAGGCGAGGTGCTGGGCTCTTTCATCCCGGGAGGCTTTCGAAGGGTAACACCAATCTGCCTTAAATCTGCTAAAAGAAATAAACCCCACAACTGACTTGTTATGGCAACAGGGATGTGGAACGCTAAAGGCCATAGGCCTATCCTGGGCTGAGAGAGGTGGAGAGAACGCCTCACCAGTCTGCACATTTCAAGTGTAACTAATGCAGTATGTGGTTAGGGGGATTTATTCACAACCCTGATTAACAGTAACACAGAGATGTTCACTGTTTGCCCTCCGTTTGGAACATTCTCGTGGTGGATACAGTTAGTTTTTGAGAACACCTGGCGAAGTTCAACGTTTCTAGCTCTCTTGATACACGAGACTGCCTATGTGGAAAGAGAATGTGGGTCTGGCATTAAAATGCATGAGGAGTACATAAGGCTTGATGAAGTGCTGATAAGCACTGTCGGGAAGAACAAGAAACATCAAATAAACAACGGCAAAAGGGGTCTTTATTTACCTTTTTGATTCCAAATAAAATAAGCTATGGTTAATAAATGAGACGGCAGCCATTACTCGTCGTTCATCAATATTTGAGATCCCGGCGGCAAGACGGGCTGCTGTGAGCCATGCAGAAACAAGGCCGACAAAACTCGCCACCTAGTTCACTGTCTGCCACCGATGTGACCAGTACAGCCATTCTCAGTGTCTCTACACAGGTGGGGGGTACAATGGAAGGGAGGTTGGTGACAGACTGATTGAACAAACGGGACACCCGAGTCACCCGAAACTCTACATTTGTTCACCATATCTCAGAGAGAGAATAGAAGCGAAAAGCAATACACTCTTGTCTCGAGTCAAAATGGGTAATCGCTGACACATCTAAATGCAATTTCGGGAAGAAAATATAAATAGCCAAAGTCCAACGCACTACACTTAGGTCAGAAGATTGTTTATAGATTTTTCAAAACTATCACTGCTTGTCAGATACAACAACTGAAGAATGGGGATTTTTTTTGTCCGTAGGGACAAGGACTGTAAAGCAGGCGATTCATCATGTCCAACATTAGCATAACCTTGATTATCATTGGACATGAAATGCAGTGTCCTACCAAATGAAGCAGGCTTTGGGCTTACACACTCTCCGGGTCATTTTATTTCATGAAGCTTTGAACTTAGATTACTGATTAGCGAATTCATCTTTCATACCAATTGCTTTTGTAGATATTATGCACCAACTTTAATCTTTAATGAGATGTTAGAGCCATTTAATGTTCAATTGTGTCAGGCCATTAATGGCCAATTCCATGTTAAAATAATTATTCCATTCCAGGCCAATTTGCTGATTTGGAAGTGAAACTTTTTTTTCCCCTTTTCATTTTCATTAAGATGGGAATATGGTCTCGTATTTTCTTGCGAAAAAAAAGTTGATTTTCTCTCAGTCAACCTTTTTTTCCCAGATATTCTTTCACTAGTCTGTTCCTAAAATGCCTTGGAGGAGGAATTTGAAAATTCAGAGCCAAACTAGTTCATGACCTGTGATGAAAACAAGGAACCTTCATTGGAATAGCTACGAATAGAGTTGGCCTCCCATCTTGTATAAATGAGACGGCAGTCCACATGGCTCCACATTAGGGCTGGCTAAAAGGAGGCTGTGTTTTGTACAAGTGAACATAGCAGACAATCTTTTCATTTAAAATCGAATTCCCTAACTAACAAATATGCTGAGCCTTGTGCTCAGCCATGGAAAATGCCTATTCCCCAGTCCAGAAAAGAAAAGGGCAATTTTATCAAGACAAACCAATTACGTATATACTTTTACCATATTCTCTCCATGACGGATTTTTAATTGCAGTATATTACTGAGAGGAAATGTCAGTGTTTCCACAACAACGAGCCCAATGGGGTAGACCATAGTCTCAAGCTTGTCACGAGAACTCAAGCCTGTTCAATTTCACGTCCATGCTCATCTCATCAAGTGCTTGTGAGTAAAAAGGCTTCTATTTTTTACCTTCAGGAAACAGATCTTCCATTAAAACGGGATATGAGTTTGAGCAGTACAGTAATTAGTGCATTATGTGATCCCAGAAAAGGTAGAATTCAAGTTGAGATGGCATTGCCAGCCGCCACTCTCATGACACCTTGAATAAATTACGGGGGGCATATGGGTGATGTTGAATTGTACACACACAGGGCAAGTGGCCCATAAAGTGCCGTCCAGTTTAAATTGAAAAACGCAATTAATGCCAAATGAGTAGTAAACTAGCAAAAGATTTACGACAGTGTTCTGCTCCCTGCTTGCGGGAGAACAGTCCGGTTTCAATACAGCACCCCATTAGAGAAACAACATACACTGCACTTCGGAATTCAATGCCATATCCTTATATCTGAAGGCCTTAAAACAGTAAGCAAGAATTTCATTTCTACAGTAACAAATGTAACTTTACATTCAAATATGTTTATTTTTGTAACAAATAGGAAAACAATTGGCTACACCTGAGTGGTAACGCACAACCTATTGCAGTATATGTACAAACAGTACAAACAGTGTTCTAAAGAAGCACTTTGAGGACAGCCAACCCCTACTATATCCAAACTGTGTGGACCAGGAGAAACATGTATTTTTCTCAACTTCACCTTTCTAAACAGCGAAAACATAAAATTCTACAGCAATAATATATACAAAAGTACATATTAACATTTCTGCAAACTGCTCTAAGATAAGATACATGGCAGTTCCTCCACGATTTCGCAGCGATTTGTTTGTGATATTTGAGGGGGGAAATGCTTTATTTTGCTGCGGCAATTCTGACATTTTGAACGGCAATACGTAATGATTCTGTCCAATTTGTCGCGAAAACGCGCTGACGAGGGAAAACGTTTGTGTGGCTTGATTGAAGCATATTATGCTGAAAATGTGCAGTGAATGTTTGAAATTGCGAGCGCTCTTTTTATACTGTGGTGATGGTTAATATTATGTGAAAATATTGCGATGATTTTAGTGTTTAATCCGGAAATAGTGTGGTGATTGGTCAAATTTGCAAGCCTTCCCATAATACGCGGGGAACCTGGAGGGACTGACTTGGTCTTTCAATGCAGTGGTTCAAGTCTTGAATTTAGAGGACTTTTTTTCCAGAACGGTCCATTTGTGAATGTGAGCAGATCATTGGGAAAGAAAACATGCGATTGTTTCCCGTTACTCTTCACTCGTCCATTAGTTTTGGCATGGAGCCGAGTGATGCTTCTCCACTTTCAACAGTATGAGGTTAAAGCACAGAACTCATTATTACTCATATGTATTGGTGTAAAAAGCGGTTAAAGTTCATCATTTCCTTATTAAATTACATTTTCAAGATAGAACTATCTGTCAACACCAATCGATCTTTGACTGTAGTTCAAGCCAGATTCAATTCCGCATAAAAACCATTTGACCCATTTAAACTGTTGGTTACCATCTTTAATCATCGTCCATGTCGTTTCTTTGTCTTGGCTCTCGACACACCAAAAATGAAGGTCTTCCTACCATAAATGAGAAAATGGCGGACCACGTTGCCGAGCAGAGCAAAAACGATGTAACGCCACCTACAGGAACCCCAAGCCACCATTGCACAGAAATGTTTTACTATCCAAAAACTCCAAGGTTATACCCTCTGAAGCTTATTTTCATGATTTGAAAAGTATTCCCTTCATCGTTGACTTCAAAGCTTCCTAAAAAATATAATCATTGAGTACAATATAATCTAGTGTCCTCACAGACCAGCTACCACTACTATTTCCCCTCAATACTCCCCAATAACCTCAGCGAAACTAGGTCAGAACGGAGGGGACGGTATGAGGAAAGCAGATATCATGGAATGGCAAAGCATGGCGTTAAATTAGTAGGCAAAATGGAAGACCACAGTATCAAATCATAGTATTTCTTAGAGTATATCGTTCTAATAGCTTTCCGTGTGGCATAGATCATAGCCATTCAATTTACACGTAAGTTACATACCAACTGCAACATGCCGAAAACCAGATACGTAAAACACATACGAAAACACAAGTGGGATGTCATTAGCAGCGGAATGGCCGTTCAACTGATGACAAACCTAAATTCCTTTCATAAACCCACATTTTCTTGGGGTGCATTTGATCCACTTTTTGTGCACCATTTATTATACAATTTTAATTGAGCATCTACAAAAAATTCAAGAGTGTTGCATATGGAACTCGGGCGATCAGAAAGATGTTGAAGAACTGAAATTGCCTTTCCAACAGAGCTTAAAATGCACCAATAATGAACTACAGACAAGTCACCCCCAACACACAAAAAAACGAAAGCGATGTTAACGGTTTAAGTACTGATCAATACATATAGCGACCTCCTTTTAAATATGTGCTTAGGTAAGACTTGACCGTTCAAACGAGCAATTCTGTAATGGACACTGCCATATGCATCAACAGTGGTCTGGATCATTTTTGTTCAATGCATGTTATACTTTTGTAAAGATCATATTATACTTTGACATGTCTTACTTAAGGTCAATATCAAATCATTTCAATGTAATAGAACCACGGTACACCGAAACACCAATTAATACACCTAATGCTTCATTATGCTATTTGTATTGAATTAGTGATGCAAATTATATATATATATATATATATCTTTGGCTAACAATTGTTTAGAGATGTGTAGAGCAAAGTAGGCCAGTGTTTCTGCTCCCTCACTAAGGCCCCTCACTCGCAACCAACAAACTCTCACCGGCCTTTTCCCCTTTTAATCCTTACTATGCATCCGGCTTTCTAGCCTCGCTACTATCCCACAGTGCAAACCACATCACTGATTGTTGAAAACACACCTCAGACCAACAATTAACGGATATTACACATGGACTGTTTTAACAACCAATTGGAGGACGGTATAGGCTAATTCAAAGGATTCCAAAATGTCTGCCTAAACCATTTTTCGAATTGGTTCTTTTGTTTTCAACCAACAAAATGTTTGCCAACGTCATAAAAGAAAGCATATTACATCCATATGACATGCATATTGCCTTTGCCATCACATTTTTTGGGGGGAATGTTTAGGCGAACGAGGAAAGTTTTTACAATTCCGCTTACTGCATTCTATGATTGCTATTGGAAAAGACCCCACTTAACAACTGACTTTAAAAAAATAAACTACATCATACAACCTACTCAGGATCCAAGCCCTGTTATGCCTAGTGCCAAAGTCACTCCTATCGATGCCCTACACAACTTCAAACTCATTTAATAGAGATATACAGTGTGAGACTCTAATAGCTCTCACATGATTTTGTGTAAGAAAGGAAGCATCGGATATCACGGTCATGTGACTCGGTAGAAACTTCACTGTTTTCCAAAAAGCTCCACTTGGGCTTCAAAACACTCATGATGTAATTTTTTTTGCCGAGCCAAGACAAGTTATTTCCAGTACAGCAAATAAGTATTGAAGCAGCCATGGTTCGTGTTGCATTGTAATCCATTATGTATGCACTATTATTTTTCTCATCACTCTAGGAAGGAAAATAACTAATGAATTCAACATGCACCAAATACATAGGCATATTTAATTTTCTTTCCTTTTTATATCTGTGCCCTGCCATAAACAAAACACATTGGTTTCTAGGGAGATTTGAGAAATTTGCTTATATGCTACACAAACATCATCTTTGTAAATTGTGGGGGAACTTGTTTTTTTTACAACAAATTGCCCTCTAAACTTGACAAGAAATTAAGTTTGATTCAATCTTTTGAGGGTGTGCTGGCACAATTCCAATGCGTAGCATATTGCAAGGGTCAAGCACAAACAATTTCCCAAGAGCTCAATACTGATGGAATGTCTTACTTAATGTCTTCCTTCTATCATTGATCTTAACCTTCCTCCAGTAATTAACTAACTGGAAAGAACTAGTTCATGTTCAAAATGGTTCCAACAGCTCCAGGCCAAAATATCAATAGTGTACTGGAGTGAACTGAGGGGCTAAAATGAAACAAGTACGGGATATTCTACATGGGAGACCAAAACCTTGCTTGCGTGTCAATAAAATGACTTGACAACATTTTTTAGTTTCGTGTATAACCATGTAGTCTGCCTCTAAACCGAGTTTTGCGTGTCTGAGTGGAGATTTTTACTCAATCTTATTTTAAAGGGGGATGGGGGGAAATCACATTTAGCTTTGGCCTACAGTATTTTATCACACTTTCAAATGCAACTTCATAATGACAACCTACAGACACAATGCATTTTGAATTCAATGTGATACGTTTGTGAACGTGAAACCCGAAAGCCTTGGCAAGATGTCATAATCAAGTGAAATCCTAGTTTAATGGGCCTTGATTACACTCAGCTGGGAGAGATGTGATAATGGGGGTAAAAACAAGAGAAGTTATAAGTGATGTAGTAAGTAGGTCTTACAATGGAAGCAAAACATGGGATACATAACTAGAACGATACATAACTAGGTCAAGCACATCTCCCTAACTCAAAGTATTTGTAGTTAAAGAAGGAACTTTAACGTCATCTATTCAAAGAATTGAAGTTGAGGGGAAAACTTCTTAAAGGTGAGCACGGTTGATGAGCTTTTGAATGCGCTGGGCTATTTGTGAGGCATTTTTCTTTAGCTTAGTCGAAATGTCCAGCTATTTCATTGGGGTTCACAAATGATCTATCCAACAATGTAAATTGGCATCGCTGAAAGTTGACTCCTACAACTCCTTACCTTGGGTTCGTGCTGTTCCAGTAGACTGCATATCTGTCTGATATAATCTTGCTATCGTCAGCCCATACCGCGACCCAAGATAAGAGGGCAACAATCATAAATGTCAACTCCATTTGAAAAGCTAAATAGTTCTTGTCCATTATGGGCAGAGTCTATATAATTCGTCGCGTTGTTGTCTGTAACTTATACTGATACAAGTACAATCGTGTGTTTCTGGTTGCTGTTTAAATGGACATGGTGCTCTTCAACTTGCACGAGGTTTGTGTCCAGTCCACATTCAAATTCCAGGTGCTCCCAGCTGCAGTTGTTCGTCTTCAGTTGAAGATGTACAATGTATACATTCCCATTGGTGAGAACACTAGTGAGAAGTCCAAGCAGATGCAGCGGTGTATATGGGGTTAAATTAGATTATGTTCCATGAAGGTTCATCAATTCTGTTAATTCACAGTTTGACTCAGCTCGTTTCTCTCCTTTTGCACGGCAAGCTCTTCCAATAACTATTAAAATCCATTTTCTTCAATGACTGTAATTGATAAACGCCTTATTTGAACACATTGCGCGACACTCATCATATATTGTTGGATATTCATTGACGCCAAGTATAGGCCTACAGTCGTTTGTCCTTTAAATCCATTCCTTTCCGGCATGGCATACTTTCTAAAACTTTAGTCGTCGTAAATATATAACTCTCACCCATCCATTCTGCTGCCGTCCTTCAATTTACGGGTCATCCAAATCAAGACGCTTTTTACTCCACATGTGCGCGCATAACGATGTCCATTCGACTCAACGTTTCAGGTCCGTTTTGTGAGATACAATGTTTCAGTCAAGCAACCACTTCTTGTTCCTCCAGAAGAAACTCAAAATATCACAATGTTGCAGCCGCGCGATAGAAATCCAAGCCCGTGAAAAACCATTGGCTCACAAGATGTGTCCTGCTCTGCTCATCGGTCAGTCACAATCTGAGGCTGGAACAAAAGCAATTATCTAATGTCGTCCGTGGCTTACTGTCCTCCGCTTCCTTCACTGGCAAAAGTTATCAATAGGATAAGTTGCTTTCTTGATGCGTGCTTATCGCGTCATCCTCGCAACGCCACTACCAAAGCATGAAGAGCAGACACCGAGACACCGCATCAGTTGCAAAGTTGCTGCTGCTATTCCTGCGTTGTTTAGGGTTGCTGTTGTGAAAAGGCCAAATTCTCTTGTCGCTCTTCCCTCGTTCCTACGTGTGGTGTACAGATCAGTGGAGCTGACATGATCGATTTTCCCCCTTTTTTTGAGTCACGGTGGTTCTCTCTCTCTTCCTCCTTCAGCACATGGTTCGCTCCCTCTGGCAAAGCCGCGCTCTCTCAATTCACTTCTCCCCCACACAGCGGGGCGGGGCTGGGAGACCGGCCAGCGAGGAGCCCCAAAACTTCTGGGGCCCTTACAATTTCAGAAAGCTTCAGAACAGTTTTCGATACTGTTATCCTGTTATACATACAGTAACTTATAACTATAGCCTACAAATAAATATTAGTTCATGTCCAACGTCTAATGTTTATTGTATGGTCCAACTATCGGTATACATTTGTTCATTCTTGCATAAGAGTCTCTTAGGCTAATGAAAGCTTTTTATAGGAGTTAGTCATCCACTTGTTATGGTAATGTTGATTAGTCATTAGCAAAATGTTAAGTTCATCATTCATGTGTGTGTGTGCGTGTGCGTACACATACATATCACAGCTGTGCTCTGCAGTGGATTAGGGGTGTCTCACTTGTCACCGTTTGTGATTCCCATGAATCTCAGCCCCCCCCCCCCCCCCCCCCCCTCTGGGCCTCTGTTCCTCTCGTGGAATCAGTGAGCGTTGCTCCGATATGCCGAGGGCAAAAAGGAGAGCGAGCGTTCCGCCCAACGTGTGTGATTCAGCGCTGATAAATATTTCACCGACTGGGTAGGCGACTGGTGGACAGGGTTATAGCCAGGGAGAAAGAGAGGGTGGAGGGAAGAAAAATACAAATGAAACTTTAATTCCTGCTTTAAAAAAAATGTCACATAGATTAATGACGCACCGGTATTAAAGTTTCAGAGGTTCCCATGCATAAATGCATAGGCCGCTGGGTGCTCAACAACTTGTGGCGGAGGCTATGTGAAATAATTGTAGTTCGGGCAGGTCGTTTTGCCACAGAGAGCAAGGGGAAGTGTCAGGCTGTTACACAGCACCAAAAGCACATTAGCATGTTCACAGGAATCATGTGCCAAAGAAAGGAAGATTCCCGGAGTAAAAGCGGATATATAATGGAGGCAGTGCATCCCCAGACTGGAAGCCAGCTTCTGGGTCCTGCTTTCCTGCTTTACTGTATGGTTGACTTTGGAGTGTGGAGCACTGATGACTAGGTTTTCTTCAGGAAACCTTTTCTAATTCATAGGTTGTTACTGTGTAGTTAAAATGTGATCATGCGATTCCTTGGTAATTACCTTGTAATCTCTGAATCGTAAAATAAAGTGCTTCCAAATACACTGGTGAAAATGCACTCCGTTTTAAAGGGCACACAGAGACACTTGTCTCCTGTTCTTAAACAAGTGCATATGAATAAGAGGAGCTGGGGAGAGGAAGCCACTGTAGACTTTTGAGATACACCCATAGGTGTGGTGCACATCAGTCTCCCTGATTTTTTCTTTCTTTTTTTACTTTGATGGGAGTTGTTTCCCTCGACCTCGATAGACTGTGTTTAGAATGAATCAAAATGGAATGATGACTACAGATGTACGGTTTTAAAGGGGGAGCATTTTTATTGTGACACACCGACAGAACAGGCAAGTATCCCCCCCCCCCCCCTCCTGAAGGCTTTATGGCACTAATTACATCATTTCTGGGGTTACAGGAGATGCAAAGGCCTGCGGCTGGGTAAATTATTGTCGGAGACCTTCACCCTCCATTGGTCCGGGGCCTATTTGTGAAAACAGCGAGCCGCACAAGCTCAGAGTGGACAGATCAAGAACCACGGGTCCCACAATGTCACCTAACGGGAGATGCAGGCAGCGCTAGACTAGCCTAGCAGAACCGGAAGGTTCTGAACCGGAAGGTTCTGAACCGGAAGGTTCTGCCAAGGGTTTCAAGCAAAGGCCAAATTGTGTGTTGTGTTACACATATCAACAAACGTAGGTTGCTGACCACATTAGCGAATTTAGAGGAAGTGTCTCCCCAAATCTCCACTCCTCCTAACCAGTAGAGGTCTCTGTGGCCCACTTTGGGAAATCAGTCCTCGATGATTCTCTGCCTGTCTGAACAAATCACTGGGACTTGCTGCTTTTGTCCATCTTAGCTCAATGAGCATGTAAATTCATACGACTGAAAGTCTCACCGTGTGAATGTTTCGAGCACGGATGACACTACCGCACCATATCATCATGGCTGTGTTCACTCAAATATATTGTCCCGTTCTGTGTGCCTAAGTATCCATTTGACATATTAAGACAAAAGGAAAGAGAAAATGTTGAGCTTAACAGGCCTCCTTCACAAAAGCAGTCAGTTTGAAATGTATATTGCCCTAAAGAGAGATGTGGGTTAGGAGAAAGAGACAAGAGGCCACATCTGCTTTTTAAACAATTTCTAAACGATCAGCAGCACACACCAGCAACGGCTGAGTGTGTAAAACAATACTGGAGGGATACAAGTGAACATATATTTTGAATAAAGCCTGCAACAAAGTCATTGTTGAATTGGTCGGCATATGGTAGAGCACTTAGTTTCAACTGAGAGAGAGAGAGAGAATTATACTGATATACAATCTGTTCTGAGAACCGAAGCAAGTTGCAAAGGGCTACGTGAGGAACACGAGACTTGTCAAAGTTGGTGAGAGTTTGTTTGCAGGGCAGTATACCCAGCGGTATTGTTGGTCTCTACATTATTTCAGAGCAATTATCTGATGAAAAGCGAAACTGTGATATCATCAAGACACCTGGACTTTGTCTCACGGCAAGGCACCGGCTTTGACTCTGACATGTAAAGAGTCCAACAGCAGAGAGGCCTGCTTTGTTTTGTGGTGCTGGGTCCTCCATAGTGCTATTGTAAAGCTCACTGTGTGTGTGTATCCAAAGAAACTGTGGGGCACCGATCCTGGTTCTAGTGAGTGTCAGTGACACAGACCATGCCTCCTGCGTCCGAACATTCCAACACAATGCAGGCTAAGCTCTCTCCCTGTTGCTATGTGTTAAGGTCGTGAAGTCAGGGGCAAAAGCCCCAATATAAATCTCACATGCATGTTGGCACCGCAACATTGGAAAAACATTCCACTGGAGCCAGACTGAGCTTATGCTATGAGCGATAACGACCTCTTTAAATCAATTATTTTTTCTAACTTTCATCCCCCTAACCTATTTTCTATGCGCAGAACTGCGTGCGAAACGTTCAAATGTATTATTAAGTCGCTGAAACTGCTGAAAATTCAATTTGAGAAAAATGACGCTGACAACGAAGACCGTGACTTAAAGAGGATAATATCATATTGCACAGGCCAAAGCCCTTACATTTTTTTATATATAGGCCTAATGTGCCCTAGCAAGCACGCACAAGTGTCACTCTGTCTGAGACAGAGAGGCCGGCCCAATGGATTAGCTCCAAATCACAGTTGAGTCAATAATTACAGTGCTTTTACTCATCAACATGCTCGACTGTGAGCTAGAGAACAGTCTCACAGTGTACTTATGTATTTTATTTCTTACACAGGTCACATACGACAAGTAGTACTAATCAATTCCATCTGTTGAACGTTCATTTTACGTCCACTTCACCTAATTAAAGCATTTACGGCAGTTTAAACATGGAATACTGGGCTTGTAATTAGTTCATCAATTCATAAAGCATCTTCAGTTCTCACAGTGTTGGCTTTCACTGATGTCTACAGCTTGCAGATGGTGAAGAATTACTCTATTATACTGTGCGGTTAGTTTACCTGCTGGTCCCCCTCGTCTGTTCCCCATGTCTTTCTGATGTTGTTCGCCCCCTGCTGAGCATCATGGATATTACACTCAGATGCTCTGTTTGCAGATTATACTGTAGAATATTCTGAAATGTTCTCAGAAATGGTCAAATCTGAAAACAGTTTTAGAAATAAAATCATAGGTGTTATGGAGGCATAATAAAACTACCACAAATGCTCTGCATGCTGATTAGACTGTAAAGAATTTATGAAAAGCTCTCAGAAAATTTGAGATTCGACTGTTTTAATATATTTTCTTATGTCAGGGAACCACTATTTTTCTCTTTTGATTTATTCCAGATTGTATCTGACATAAGGGATGTACCATTTTAATTTGACAGTATATTTTTTTCAATCCATACTTTCATAGAAAATCATGTAAAAATAAACAACTCAGCATATATCCTAACATAATTTATGCACATTTCAAATGGGTTGATTGAGAATGATTTGTTCCTCCTCTGTGTATCTCAAAACATAAAGAAACCATATACACATAAGTGAGACACAACTACGTGACGTCACTAAATACATCCGTATTTCAAAACAAAATCAGCAAAACATATATATACAGTAAAAGTCAAAAGTTTGGGCACACAAACTCAGTCAAGGGTTTTTATTTTATTTGTACTATTTTCTACATTGGTGAATAATAGTGAAGACATCAAACCTGTGAAATAACACATATGGAATCATGTAGTAACCAAAACACTGTTCAAGAAACCAACATATATTTTCTATTTGAGATTCTTCAAAGTAGCCACACTTTGCCTTGATGACAGCTTTGCACACTCTTGGTATTCTCTCAACCAGCTTCATGAGGTAGTCACCTGGAATGCATTTAAATTAACAGGTGTGCCTTGTTAAAAGTTAATTTGTGTAATTTATTTCCTTCTTAATGCGTTTGAGCCAATCCATTGTGTTGTGACAAGGTAGGGGTGGTATACAGAAGATAACCCTATTTGGTAAAAGACCAAGTCCATAGTATGGCAAGAACAGATCAAATAAGCAAAGAGAAACAACAATCCATCATTACTTTAAGACATGAAGGTCAGTCAAACCGGAAAAATTCAAAAACTTTGAATATTTCTTCAAGTGCAGTCACAAAAACCATCAAGCACTATGATGAAACTGGCTCTCATGAGGACCGCCGAAAGGAAGACCCAGAGTTACCTCTGCTGCAGAGGATAAGTTCATTAGAGTTAACTGCACCTCAGATTGCAGCCCAAATAAATACTTCACAGAGTTCAAGTAACAGACAGATCTCAACATCAACTGTTCAGAGGAGAATGCATGAATCAGGCCTTCATGGTTTAATTGCTGCAAAGAAACCACCACTAAAGGACACCAATAAGAAGAAGAGACTTGGGCCAAGAAACATGAGCAATGAACAGTAAACCGGTAGAAATCTGTCCAAATTTGAGATTTTTAGTTCTAACCGCCATGTCTTTGTGAGATGCAGTGTAGGTGAAAGGATGATCTCTGCATGTGTGGTTCCCACCATGAAGCATGGAGGAGGAGTTATGATGGTGTGGGGGTGCTTTGCTGGTGACACTGTCAGTGATTTAGTTACAATTCAAGGCACACTTAACCAGAATGGCTACCACAGCATTCTGCAGCGATACGGCATCCCATCTGGTTTTCGCTTACTGGGACTATCATTTGTTTGTCAACAGGACAATGACCCAACACACCTTCAGGCTGTGTAAGAGTTATTTTACCAAGAAGGAGAGTAATGGAGTGGTGCATCAGATGACCTGGACTCCACAATCACCCAACCTCAACCCAATTGAGATGGTTTGGGATGAATTGGACCACAAAGTGAAGGAAAAGCAGCCAACAAGTGCTTAGCATATGTGGCAACTCCTTCAAGACTGTTGAGAAAAGCATTCCACATGAAGCTGGTTGAGAGAATGCCAAGAGTGTGCAAAGCTGTCATCAAGACAAATGATGGCTACTTTGAAGTATATAAAATATATTTAGATTGTTTAGCACTTTTTTGTTTACTACATGACTCCATATGTGTTATTTCATAGTTTTGATGTCTTCACTATTACTATACAATGTAGAAAATAGTACAAACAAAGAAAAACCCTTGAATGAGTAGGTGTGTCCAATCTTTTGACTGGTACTTTACGGTTGGATGCCGAGCAGTTGCCATACCAGGCGGTGATGCAAACGTTCACGATGTTCTGGTTCAGCTGGAGAACTTTGAGGATCTATGGACCCATGCCAAATCTTTTCAGTCTCCTGAGGGGGAAAAGGTGTTGTCCTGTCCTTTTCACAACTGTCTTGGTGTGTTTGGACCATGATAGTTTGTTGGTGATGTGGACACCAAGGATCTTGAAACTCTCAACCCGCTCCACTACAGTCCTGTCAATGTTAATAGGGGCCGTCCTTTTCCTATAGTCCACAATCAGCTCCTTTGTCTTGCTCACATTAAGAGAGAGGTTGTTGTCCCGGCACAACACTGGCAGGTCTCTGACCTCCTCCATATAGGCTGTCTCATCGTTGATAAGGCTGTTGTTTCGTCAGCAAACTTAATGATGGTGTTGGAGTCGTGTTTGGCCACGCAGTCGTGGGTGAACAGGGAGTACAGGAGGGGACTAAGCATGCACCGTGAGGGGCCCCAGTACCTCAGCATGGCAGATGTGTTGTTCCCTATCCTTACCACCTGGGGGTGGCCCGTCAGGAAGTCCAGGATCCAGTTGCAGAGGGAGGTGTTTAGTCCCAGGGTCCTTAGTTTAGTTATGAGCATTCTGGGCACTATGGTGTTGAATGTTGAGCTGTAGTCAATGAACAGCATTCTCACATAGGTGTTCCTTTTGTCCAGGTGGGAAAGAGCAGTGTGGAGTGCGATTGAGATTGCGTCATCTGTGGAGCTGTTGGTGCGGTATGCGAATTGGAGTGGGTCTAGGGTTTCCGGGATAATGGTGTTGATGTGAGTCATGACCAGCCTTTTAATGCACTTCATGGCTACCGACGTGAGTGCTACGGGGCGGTAGTCATTTAGGCAGGTTACCTTTTCTTTCTTGAGCACAGGGACCATGGTGGTCTGCTTGAAATATGTAGGTATTACAGACTCGGTCAGGGAGAGATTGAAAATGTCAGTGAAGACACTTGCCAGTTTGTCTTTGCATGCTCGCAGTACACGTCCTGGTAATCAATCTGGCCCCGCGGCATTGTGAATGTTGACCTGTTTAAAGGTCTTGCTCACATCGGCTAAGGAGAGCGTGATCACACAGTTGTCCGGAACAGCTAGTGCTCTCATGCATGCTTTAGTACTACTTGCCTTGAAGCATTTAGCTCGTCTGGTTGGTTCGGGTCACTGGGCAGCTTGCGGCTGGGTTTCCCTTTGTAGTCCATAATAGTTTGCAAGCCCTGCCACATCAAACGAGCGTCAGAGCCGGAGTAGTAGGATTCAATCTTAGTCCTGTATTGATGCTTTGCCTGTTTGATGGTTCACCTGAGAGCATAATCGGGATTTCTTATAAGCGTCCGTATTAGTGTCCCGTATATTATTGAATATACATAATTTGTGTGTGTGTGTGTGTGTGTGTGTGTGTGTGTGTGTGTGTACTGTTACAGGTTTTTGTTTTTCCATTTATGTTTTGAGGTTGGACTTTAGTAAGTATAGCTTGTTAGCACACATGGTGCACCAACTGGTGTCACCTCGATAGTCAGTATGTGTTAAACCTGTGCTGGTTGCCATCTTTGTTAGTGGGAAGGTGTTTCACCTCTGCTGGCCCAGGTGCTATTTAAGAGTAGCTGTCCCAGTGTCCCAGTTGTCTTGAGAGATGTGGAGGCTCAACACCTTTAGTTGGCGCGCCCTATTGATTTCTAGAAAAACATTCCTTTGTCTGATTTCATTTTGCTCTACCTTTTCGGTTGACTTTCTTGTCTTTAAGTTTGGTGTGGGTTTTTCTTTTGTTTGTCTCTTCTTAGGAAAATGTAGTGGGTGCTCATGTTGGGCGTCATTTAGGTTCCAGCTGTAGTTGCTAGTCGACTTTCAGTAAACACCCCCATGAGTGTCTTTCAGAACCCCTCCTAAACCCTACCTGTTTCGTTTTGTTTCTTCTGTTTGAGTGACATTATTTGGTTTTCTTGCTGGCTGGGGAACATAACAGTACAAAAAACAAAACTGTATCCATACAGCCATAGGAAAGCATACCAATCAGACACAGCTTGGGGCCAGCAGTAGGGCCAGGGAAGGGTTAACTCTGCCCATTCCAGCCCAGTTGAGTTCCAGGGAGTGGGTCGTGTGTCTGTGTGCATCATGGACAGGCCAATGTAATTACGGCCTCATTCCAGGGGCTCTCCTCCCATATTGCATTATCCCCCTCATAGGAGTGGGGGCTCCATCCAATGCCACTATAGTGACATAATTAGATTAGGTCTCTCTGAATCACATGCCTGAGCAGTGTGCTCGCCCGGTCCCTATAGCAGACGGACAATAGCTAGCTAGAGGTTTCACTTCACGGAGGAATGAGTGGTGTCTACAGTCAACCCAATCACACGTTGACGCTCTTCTTTGTTTGTTTTGTTTATCGCATTTAGTCTGCTTTGTTTCTCTTCCTATTTAAGAATGTTGTGGTGGGGAAAGACCTAAAACAAGTTTTTTGTTGTTGTAGTGTTTTCTGTGATGTTTCAAGGTTTGTCACATGATGAAAGTCATCTGCGGTGCTTTTCGGGGTTGTTTCCTGTTATCCAGTTGTGCCGCCCACCCTTTTTTGCTCTAGCTCTGCTGCAAAACAACCAGGGAAATGAGAAAGTTGAGGCGCGGTAAAAGAAGGGGTTCATTTGGAGTTGAATGGAAAATTGGCCTGCCAATTATGTTTTTTTCCCGAATTGACATTGACTGCCCTAAATAATGATGGCTGGTGGAAGTAGATTCCCTTTCCACCCTCATCCTCCTCCTCTCTGGTCTTGATTATCCTGGGACTGAAGTTGAAGCCAAGGAGGGCTGCAAAGCAGACTCTGCCGAACTGAAAACTTTTTCCCTCTGTGTGACTGGAACGGTTTGTTTGTAAAAAAAAACAACACCCTGTCCGCAGCAGTGGCCAGGATACCGAGAGGACACCCACGAGGGACGTTCGCACAATTCGTAGGGTCTGGTCTGCTGGAGAGTTTGATTGGGTGACCGTACGGTTCATTTGCCAGAATTGAACAGGCAAACAAACAAACAAAAAAACTAACAAAAACAAACAAACAAACGTTGCACTCCGTAGCAGGCAAGAAAAAAAACAACAGGGAGCCCAAATGAAAGGCAGTAGGCTCTCTCGCTTCCAGTACAGGGAATTATGGGAGCAAGCAACACAAGCTGATGGATGAAATGGAGGGAGAAAGCTCTTATGGGCGGAAAAGCAGGGCCATTAATGTAAAACCAATGGTTTTCCATCCCTGTAACATGAGCCGGGAACAAGATGCAATGTCTCCAATGCCTCCTAAGAGAAAACAATAATGGTGTTAAACACATTGGTACAGTAATAGATTAAGTAGATGGAGCAGTGCTGTTCTCCTCAAAAAAAAACAAAAAAAAACAGAGATCTACAAAGCGATGGTAAGACACAGTAGACTCCCCAGTAAAAGATGTGTTTCCGTCAGAGCGAGATTAAATAAACTGATAAAACACACACGTGCTTAATCAAGGTGACTTATCAAGATGAGGACCAAGAGCAAGAGGGAGTTATGTGATGTAATGTCCACAACTAAAGAATCATTGTGGAATCGGAAAAGACACATATCCCGAAAGCATGATGCTGTACTTACTATGTGCACATGCTAAAAGAAAGGAACAAGGTAGGTAGACAAGTAAGTGTATCATTGTAGCAAAGTATTTATAAACAAAAATCTCTTACCCTTTAATTTTTTTTACTTTTTATTTTGTTGAATTTTTACCCCCTTTTCTCCCCAATTTCGTGGTATCCAATAGATAGTAGCTACTATCTTGTCTCATTGCTACAACCCCCGTACGGGCTCGGGAGAGACAAAGGTTTAAAGTCATGCGTCCTCCGATACACAACCCAACCAAGACGCACTGCTTCTTAACACAGCGCGCATCCAACCCGGAAGCCAGCCGCACCAATGTGTCAGAGGAAACACCGTGCACCTGGCAACTTTGGTTAGCGTGCACTGCGCTTGGCCCGCCACAGGAGTCGCTGGTGGACGATGAGACAAGGATATCCCTACCGGCCAAACCCTCCCTAACCCGGATGACACTAGGCCAATTGTGCGTCGCCCCACTGACCTCCCGGTCGCATCCGGTTAAGACAGAGCCTGGGCGCGAACCCAGAGTTTCTGGTGGCACAGCTGGCGTTGCAGTACAGCGCCCTTAACCACTACGCCACCCGGGATAAATCTCTCAAACTTTTGATCCATATTTGTTTTATTATCTATACAATAGGCCATACTCGATTTTGGCCCAATAGACCTAGCATATTCCCACGTTCAAGGAGTTTTCCATTTTGATTTGGTCATTTTGCCTAAAAACCTTTGCATCTCTGCCCAGCCTGGCAAGAGTGGCCAGAAGGTGTTTGTGTGGAGAGGATATTCTCACCTGCTGGCCTGCTCTCCAGGCAGCATCAAATGAGCCTGAAGCCAGACTATCCAGAAACGTGTTTCTAAAAATGAATTCTAAAAATGAATTCAAAAAAGGTACAAATAAGTTATTTTCCATTTAATTTGTATTTCATTCTAGAAATAAGTCAGCCTATATGCACAAATGATTTAATACATCGAAATGTTTAAATGCTGAGCTCTTTATTTCCCTACCTGCCTATTGGGTCGCACTCGCAAATGTTTCACAATGTATTTCTTTGTAGGCTATAGCCTTGAAATAATTGAAATAATTTAGCCTAAAGCATTTATTTGAGTTCCTTCTTAGGCTTCCTGTCTGGCTCCTGACCTATTTAGAGTGTTTATATGCTGTTTAATAGGAAATTACATGTGCTTCTTACCTTCTCATGTTTATTCAAATACGTTTCGTTCAAATCCATATGGTTTGGTTTCAATACGTCAAAACCAAATGGTAAGTCCAGGTTGTCAAAAAAATAGATGGGTGTTGGTTGTGATTTTAATGAATGAAGCGAATTTGGGAGGCAGTTCTTTTCCCTGTGAGCACATAGCAGATCGGACGTGGAGCCAGAGCAGTGTGCAGTGAGCGGAATGAGCAGGATTTCCAACTTCTCAACTCTGCTCACAGACCACAACCTGGCTGAGGCTTTCGACTCTGTCAATCACCGCATTCTTATCGGCAGACTCAATAGCCTTGTTTTCGCAAATGACTGCCTCGCCTGGTTCACCAACTACTTCTCAGATAGAGTTCAGTGTGAGACACCACCCTCTCCTTGGACCAGCTGATCGACATTTCCATTTGTTTGGACAACTTGCTGGCGGCCCGCGGACGTCCAGATCGGGTTCTGTCAGTTTCATCCCCCAGCTCCTCCACTCCAACGCCCCTGGAGCTAGGAGGTGCTGCAGCGAGAACAACCGGAGGAGGGGGCCTTTCCTGTACCAGCTGTGGTTGCAAAGGGCACACTGCAGACCGGTGCTTGGGGGGTCCTCCAGGGAGTCGAGACGCCAGGCCAAGCACTGCTCAGACACCTCAAGTCGGCACCAGAGTCGGCACCAGGCTCACCCAGAGCCCCCTGTTGGTCACATGTACGTATTGATTGTTTTTCCCGAATTTGCCCCTCTTTCCCGGCATAAGCCGCTAGTAGATCCAGGCGCAGCGGGGAATTTTATAGACCGCGGTTTAGCGCGTAGGTTGGGATCCCCCTTATTCAGCTTGACAAACCCTTCCCAGTTTTGCCTTAGATAGCCGACCATTGGGGTCAGGGCTAGTCAGGGAGGCCACGGCTCCACTGGGCATGGTTACGCAGGAGGGTCATGAGGAGAGAATTAGTTTCTTCCTCATTGATTCTCCTGCATTTCCGGTGGTGCTGGGGATCCCCTGGTTGGCCCGTCACAACCCCGGGATTCCGTGGCAACAGAAGGCTCTAAAGGGGTGGTCAGAGGCGTGCTTAGGCAGGTGTGTAGGAGTTTCCATCGGTGCTACGACAGTGGAGAGTCCAAACCAAGTCTCCACCGTGCACATTCCCGATTTGGCTATCGCCTTCTGTAAAAAGAGGGCGACCCAATTACCACCTCATCGACGAGGGCATTGTGCGATAAATCTCCTGGTAGGCGCTGCACTTCCCAGGAGTCACGTATATCCCCTATCACAGGAGGAGACGGTGGCTATGGAGACATACATAACTGAATCTCTGGGGCAGGGGTACATTCGGCCCTCCATATCACCTGCCTCCTCAAGTTTCTTTTTTTGTGAAAAAAAGGAGGGAGGGCTGAGTCCGTGCATTGACTATAGAGGTCTAAACTATGGCCTATTTATTGCCTTACCTCCCTAACCTTACTACATTTGCACACACTGTACATAGATTTTCTATTGTGTTGTTGACTGTATGTTTGTTTATCCCATGTTTATCCTCTGTGTTGTTGTTTTTGTCGCACTGCTTTGCTTTATCTTGGCCAGGTCGCAGTTGTAAATGAGAACTTGTTCTCAACTGGCCTAAATGGTTAAATAAAGGTGAAATGTAAAAACTCCAGGCTGCCGATACTTGTTTCACCATGGCACTCAGAGCATTTCATATGTGATTTAGTGGTATGTCCATGGATATCAGGCCACTTTACTGTATAATGGGTTTAGAGCAGAGTGCTTCGTATGATTGTTTGTGACACATAACTCACAGATATTCTCTTTTTCAATGGTAGGAAACCTGTTTTCAGTAGATCACTATCACGAAAGAGAGGGGGGGCTTAGGGAGTGAGAGAGAAGGAGAGAGAGAGTGGGAGTGCTTTCACCATCCCTGAGAACACAATGGTGAGAATTATACATCTTCAACTCCATATCACTGGATAATGAACAAATCAAAATATGAGGCATGACCATGAGATCACCTTGCAGGGTATAACAGTAAGATAATGAGGGGGGACATTCACGTTACACGCTCACGCAAATGCAAAAAGGCATAGTGCAAACTGTAGCACCTTTGATAGAGAAGAACAGACAACTGCTCAGTCACTATGCACCCCCCCCCTTTAACAACCTAACCGACTGATTTGTGATTGCTTGGGAAGTTCAGTACTTGGCCCATTTTGGCCAAATAGCAGTTATCAGCCTGGATATCTACCCTCCTGAAACCATCTAGACACCAATATGATATAGAGATTTACCAGAACGTGGGATCGTTTCATCAACATGAAGGCGACGGCAGCAACAGAAAGAGATAGAGATAGGGAGTGAGAGAGGGAGAGAAAGAAAATAATATGAATGACATAAATTATTTGGGGAAGATGGAGAGCAGAGGATGGAGAAAAGAGCACAGGGAAAGAGAGAATAAGGTACATGGTTTATTGATGGTGGCACCAGTGCATATCTGGGCTCCAGGTGTGTCTGCGTTTCCTCTTTATGGACACTTTGCTTCCCGAAGTGTTTCCATTCGGTCGCTGCTAACACTCCAGTTCATCGGGAGTTTCATGGGCTTCCCACTGTGTATTCCTCAGATCCCCTTTTCACTGTCTGTAATCAATATTTTTACACTTGGATGTTGTAAACTTTATCTTGAGTGCTTTTTGGCAACGATATTGCGACAGGTCAACTTTCAAGGCTTGAATTACCTCGAAATATAGAACACAAACCCTCTTCGTAGCATTTACCATCATGAGAACTGGTCTTTTACGGGCAGAATTCATCCTCTTCTTTCAGTGATAGGTTAAGCCAAAAACCCTAGCACTGTAAAAGTAGCATATGGAATGAATGATACTAAATTCAAGGTCTGGAACAGTTTGTAGTGCTGCCTGTAGTTTTAGGAGATGGCCATGTTCAGTCTTACCACAGATGTTGCCTTTTATTGTTTTATCAACTTTAAATGACTGGTATCGAAACCTGGTCGTCAGCATCTGCAACTTCAAATTCAACAGTTTATAACCTGACTGAAAAGGTTACTTACCAGGAATGTATTGGAGTGTAAACAGATGTAAACACCATTTACAGAATTATTTTTTATATTTTGTGAGTAACATTTGGGCACCAATTAAGCTCAATTAGCATGGTTTGCGTTAGCGTTTACTTTGCTGGCGCTTTTAACCACTCCACCCTGTTGCTGTACTAGCATCATGCTAGGCTAACAAGTCTATGACACTACTGTTGTTAAACAGGCATGCTAATGAAATAGCCTGGTTAGCAATTAGCTTATGGTAAAGATTCATTACGTTAATTAGGAGGGCGGCTGTTATAAAAAGCTAACAATGCACATCTAAAATGTACCGCAAAGCTCTAAGTTTTTACTTAATTAACCTCAATCTTCCTCCTGGGGACATGATGTTTTGATGAAGCATGAGTAGCTAAGCAAGCACATAAGATATAATTAGGTGAAAATGAACGAGTGGCTATTAGGTTACTCTCATTTAATCTGCACTCTAGTTATTTATGTAAATCAGAGGATAGAACAGGCACTGTAGCAATAATGATGAGATAAATGTGTAGCATTATCATTAATGGGTGACAGGGAACTCATGGTTAGTGTGTCTGTGCGTGTGCATGCGCGTGTGTGTGTGTGCACGCATGCATATGCATGTGTGCGAGAGAGTGCTGCGTGAGGAAGAGTGCCGCGTGTGAAAACACTTGTGCACTTGTGTCATATTCACACACTATCCACGCATACCGTTAATACTATCCTCTACAACTAAGCACTTCCATTTCACATGGTTTTCATTTCACATGAGCTCCTCCCGCTTCTAACCCTCTTTCATATTGGATTGTTCTCCTAATTGCCCATTGGCAGAGTATCCTGGTAAAGAAATGATCTGCCTTTTGGTCTCAGTGCTGCCACATTCAACTTAAAGCAGGACTAGGCAGGAAAGCAGTAAGGTCTGCCGAGTCAGACGGAGCAAATAGGAGGCAGAGACAGAATATATGTCCCAAATGGCACCCTATTCCCAACATAGTGCATTACTTTTCACCAGGGCCCATAGGGCTCTGGTCAAAAGTATAGTGCACTATCTAGGGAATCGGGTGCTATTTAGGACACACAGAGCAGCAGAGACCTGCCTCCTCAGATACCTCTCTATTATTAACCCCTTCCTCAGAGCTTCGTCTCAAATGGCTCCATTCCTTTCCTCATTAACTCCACGTCAACTACAACTTCCTCATCTACTTGTATTCTTTGTACTCTATTCATGTCGGAATATTGTCTGTGTGTATCTGACAGCCTGCTGCAAAGCAAATGGCCCCGCTGAGATAAAGATTCTCTACTAACTGTCTCTCATGCAGTGATTATGAAAAGGAGATGATGAGGAAAGGAAGCTATTTGAGACTATTCGGATGCAGTTCTGAAACTAGAATGACTTTCTAGTTGAAAGCTATATCTTGTCTCTGTGCTTATAACTGGTAACAACAGAAAGAATAAGAGCAAGAAAGCCATTGACTAACATTGTGAAACGGTTCAGGTTCCCAATTCTCTGGCCTGCTGGCTCAGGGGCTGCTTCTGAACATTGTTTAAAGCTGTGTTCTGCATTGATGTCATTACATTCCGCGGTCGAGGTTCAAGGGCTAACGGCAGTGGGGGGAAAAACTGTGCAATTGACAGCAACTCTAATTGTGGGGTCTCTATTCCGATTCAAAGTGCTACCTGGGTTTTGTCCCCATGCTGAGTGTGCTGGTTTTTAATGTCAAGTTTCTTTGTGCTCAGCATCTCTCTTCCCCTGTCGCGTAATGACAGCCATCATAAACACAAACACACACCCAGCTCCAAAACAAAATGAATAAAATGTGCTCATTGGAGAAAAAAAATCCCATTTACAAAGCAGAGGGATTCTGCCTGGTTTTTGATCATCAATGTCAGAGCAAAGAGAAAACAAGGGGTAGAGAAAGGGAGGGTGCAGAAAAAAGCTCTCTGTGAGTTCTGATACATATTTCATGCATTCACAAAGATAGATTTTATGTTGTGGAAGATAGACAAACTAATGGACTGACTACTTTGGAGCTTTAATGGGTAGGTAGCATAAAGGTAACCACATGTAACATATGAATTTGCATTAGTACACACATCAAAAGTCCCAATGCAAAGTTACACCTCACTTTTCTATTTTTGGAGTTATTACATAAAACCCATCAGAATTCCGAAGAATGCTTGAATGTCGGATATTATTTTGGGGGGGCGTGTGATGTAATATGGAGGACATGGCAAGCCAGCCTATTCTCTATAATGTAAACTCCAACAAAAATAACTTAAAATTAAACCAAATCGTTTTGATTTGCACTCATGACAACTGGTTTCAATTTCATTTTACAACTTACAAGAAAATACTTTATGCATTTATTGTTACAAATCAAAAAAATCAGCCAACAATCCTGCTAACGTTATCCCTAATTACCTGCTAACGTTAGCCCTACTTGCCTGCTAACGTTAGCCCTAATTACCTGCTAACGTTAGCCCTACTTGCCTGCTAACGTTAGCCCTACTTGCCTGCTAACGTTAGCCCTACTTGCCTGCTAACGTTAGCCCTACTTGCCTGCTAACGTTACATTAGCACTGAATGAGTCAGCCAGTTGCTATCAATACCTAGATTACAGCTACATTAAAGTAAACCAACGTTTTGGAAATACATAAAGCCATCTAACCAAATAATCAAAGTATGTCAGCTACAGTGCATTCAGAAAGTATTCAGACCTCTCGACTTTTTCCAGATTTTGTTAAGTTACAGCCTTATTTGAAAATTGATGAAATTGTTTTTTTCCCATCATCAATCTACACACAATACCCAATAATGACAAAGCAAAAGTTCTGCAAAGAAAATTAAATATCACATTCACACAAGTAATCGCACTCTTTGTTGAAGCACATTTGGCAGCGATTACAGCCTTGAGTCTTCTTGGGTATGATGCTACAAGCACAGCACACCTGTGTTTGGAGAGTTTCTCCCATTCTTCTCTGCAGACCCTCAAACTCTGTCAGGTTGGATGGGGAGCCTCGCTGCACAGCTATTTTCAGGTCTCTCCAGAGATGCTCGAGTTCAAGTTTGGGCTCTGTCTGGGGTACTCAAAGACATTCAGAGATTTGTCCCAAAGCCTCTCCTGCATTGTCTTGGTTGTGTGCTTAGGGTTATTGTCCTTTTAGAAGGTGAACCTTTGCCCCAGTCTGATGTCTGGAGCAGGTTTTCATCAAGCATCTCTGTACTTTGCTCCATTCATCTTTCCCTCGATCATTAACTTGTCTCCAAGTTCCTGCTGCTAAAAAATATCCCACAGCATGATGCTGCCACCCCCATGCTTCACTAAAGGGATGGTGCCAGGTTTCCTCCAGAAGTGACGCTTTGCAGTCAGGCCAAAGAGTTCAATCTTAGTTTTATCAGATCAGAAAATCTTGATTCTCATGGTGAGAGTCCTTTAGGTGCCTTTTGGCAAAATCTGGTCATGTGCCTTTTACTGAGAAGTGGCTTCTGTCTGGCCACTCTACCATAAAGGCCTGATTGGTGGTGTGCTGCAGAGACGGTTGTCCTTCTGGAAGGTCCTCCCATCTCCACAAAGTAACTCTGGAGCTCTGTCAGAGTGACTATCGGGTTCTTGGTTACCTCCCTGACCAAGGCCCTTCTCACCCGATTGCTCAGTTTGGCTGGGCAGCCAGCTCTAGGAAGAGTCTTGGTGGTTCAAAACTTCTTCAATTTAAGAATGATGGAGGCCACTGTGTTCTTGGGAACCTTCAATGCTGCAGACATTTTTTTGGTACCCTTCCCCAGATCTATTCCTCGACACAATCCTGTTTCGGAGCTCAATTCCTTTGACCTCATGGCTTGGTTTTTGCTCTGACATGCACTAACAACCGTGGGACCTTATATAGACTGGTGTCTGCCTTTCCAAATCATGTCCAATCAATTTAATTTACCACAGGTGGACTCCAATCAAGTTGTTGAAACATCTCAAGGCTGATCAATGGAAACAGGTGTAATGTGTGCGCGCTGGGAGTCAGGAAGCAAGTTCAGGGTGTTCATAATTTAATAAATGAACGAAACATAATACAAAACAGGAACAGCACACAGACAGGAAACTGAAACAGAAACAATAATGCCTGGGGAAGAAACCAAAGGGAGTGACATAAATAGGGCAAGTCTCCCGACCCCTCCTGTCTCAGCCTACAATATTTATGCTGCAGTAGTATATGTGTCAGGGGGCTAGGGTCAGTCTGTTATATCTGGAGTATTCGTCCTGTCTTATCCGGTGTCCTGTGTGATTTTAAGTATACTCTCTCTAATTCTCTCTCTACCTAGCCTGATGACTCCTTGCTGTCCTCAGTCCACCTGCTGCTGCTCCAGTTTCAACTGTTCTGCCTGCGGCTATGGAACCCTGACCTGTTCACCGGACGTGCTACCTGTCCCAGACCTGCTGTTTTCAACTCTCTAGAGACAGCAGGAGCGGTCGAGATACTCTGAATGATCGGCTATGAAAAGCCAACTGACATTTACTCTTGAGGGGCTGACCTGTTGCACCCTCGACAACCACTGTCATTATTATTATTTGACCCTGCTGGTCATTTATGAAAATTTCAACATCTTAACCAGGTACTGATATAATCTCCACCCGGCACAGGCAGAAGAGGAATGACCCCCCCTCATAGCCTGGTTCCTCTCTAGGTTTCTTCCTAGGTTCTGGCCTTACAGGGAGTTTTTCCTAGCTCCGTGCTTCTACACCTGCATTGCTTGCTGTTTGGTGTTTTAGGCTGGGTTTCTGTAAAGCACTTTGTGACATCAGCTGATGTAAGAAGGGCTTTATAAATCAATTTGATTGATTGATTGATTGATTGAGGTAATCAAGGAGGTGATGGAGTCCAGGTGTGTGCCATAACGCGCAGCCTGGTGACCTAGAGATCGGAGAGGGAGCACACGTGACAGTAGGATACACCTGAGCTCAATTTCGAGTCTCATAGCAAAGACTCAAATATTTCAGTTTTTTTATTTGTAATAAACTTGCTCAAATTTCAAAAACACTTTTCGCTTCATCATTATGGGGTATTGTGTGTAGATGAGGATAATATTTCTTTAATTCATTTTAGAATAAGGCTGTAACAAAACAAAATGTGGAAAAAGGGAAGGGGTCTGAATACTTTCCGAATGCACTGTATATGCAGTTATCTTAGCCAGCAAGCTAGCCAGCCAGCCAGCCAGCTAACATTAGCTATTAGCCAAGCCCGCCTAGCCAACCACGATTTGACACAGCCAGATACACGAGAATGCACATCCCATATTGAGGTTAAAAACTTCTTATGGCTGAATAAGCACTATTGAGTAGCTTGGATGAAATGTGCCCAGAGGTGCCCAGAGTAAATGGCCTGCTCCTCAGTCTCAGTTGCTAATATATACATATTGTTATTATTATTATTAGTAGTAGTATTGGATAGAAAACACTGAAGTTTCTAAAACTGTTTGTATGATGTCTGTGAGTATAACAGAACTCATATGGCAGGCAAAAACCTGAGAAGAAATTTGTGATAAATCTGAGGTTGGTGGATTTTCAAACCAGGCCCAATTGAATTTACATTGGGATATGAATGAAGTTGCACTTCCTAGGGCTTCCACTAGATGTCAACCGTCTTTAGAAACTTGAATGAGGATTCTACTGTGCTGTGGGACTGAATAAGAGCTGAATGAGTCAGCTTACTGGCAGAGAGCCATTTCCTGGTCACGCGCATTCCACATGATATCGACTTGCGTTCCATTCCTCCTCAAGAAAAGTTCCAACCGAATTCTCCGATTGGAACTTTATTGAAGATTTATGATAAAAACATCCTAATGATGGATTCTGTACTTTGTTTGAAATGTTTCTTCGACCTGTAATATAACTTTTTGAAGTTTTTGTCCGAAGAAATGCACGAGCGTCTGGATATGTATACCAAATGCGCTAACAAAAGTAGCTAATTGGACATAAATAATGGACATTATCAAACAAATCAAGAATTTATTGTGGACCTGGGATTCCTGGAAGTGCATTTTGATGAAGATCATCAAAGGTAAGGGAATATTTATCATGTAACTTCTGGTTTCTGTTGACTCCAACGTGGCGGCTAATTGTATAATTTTTGTGAGTGCCGTCTCAGATTATTGCATGGTATGCTTTTTCCATAAACATTTTTTGAAATCTGACACAGCAGTTGCATTAAGGAGAGGTATATCTATAATTCCATGTGTATAACTTGTATTATCATCTACATTTATGATGAGTATTTCTGTTGAATCGATGTGGCTATGCAAAATCAATGGATGATTTTGGAACTACTGAACATAACGCGCCAATGTAAACTCAGATTTTTTTTATATAAATATGAACTTTATCAAACAAAACATACATGTATTGTGTAACATGAAGTCCTATGAGTGTCATCTGATGAAGATCTTCAAAGGTTAGTGATTAATTTTATCTCTATTTGTGCTTTTTGTGACTCCTATCTTTGGCTGGAAAATGGCTGTGTTCATTCTGTGGCTTGGTGGTGACCTAACATAATCGTTTGTGGTGCTTTCACTATAAAGCATATTTGAAATCGGACACTGTGGTGGGATTAACAACAAGATTAACTTTAAAACGGTATAAAATACATGTATGTTTGAGGAATTTTAATGATGAGATTTCTGTTGTTTTGAATTTGGCGCTCTGCACTTTCACTGGTTGTTGTCATATCATCCCGTTAACGGGATTGCAGCCCTAAGAAGTTTTAACTGTCTTAAATTTGCAATTAGGAAACCATTCATTACATGATCATACTTCAGTTTTCCTGAGCTAATTGCTTTCTTTAAATCAAATTAAATTGCATTGGTCAAATCCACATATTTAGCAGATGTTATTGCGGGTGGCGAAATGCTTGTGTTCCTAGCTCCGACAGTACAGTAGTATCAAACAATTCACAACAATACACACATCTAAATGTAAAAGAATGGAATTAAGAAATATATCATATTGCACAGAGTGGGGTCGAGCCCCAAGGTCTCGAGCTTAATGAGATACTTGGAGGGTACTATGGTGTTAAATGCTGAGCTGTAGTCAATGAACAGCATTCTTACATAGGTATTCCTCTTGTCCAGATGGGATAGGGCAGTGTGATGGTGATTGAGTCATCTGTAGACCTATTTGGGCGGCAAGCAAATTGGGGTGGGTCTAGGATATCAGGTAGGATGGAGTTGATATTATCCTTGACTAGTCTCTCAAAGCACTTGATGATGACAGAAGTGAGTGCAACGGGGCAATAGTCATTTAGTTCAGTTACCTTAGCTTTCTTGGGAACAGGAACAATGGTGGACATATTGAAGCATGTGGGCACAGCAGACTGGGATAGGGATTGATTGAATCTGCACATGCTCTGAGGACGCGGCTAGGGATGACGTCTGGGCCGGCTGCCTTGCGAGGGTTAACAAGTTTAAATGTTTTACTCACGGTGAAGGAGAGCCCACATGTTTTGGTAGCGGGCCATGTCAGTGGCACTGTATTGTCCTCAAAGCGAGAAAGGGAGTTGTTTAATTTGTCTGGGAGCAAGATGATGTCCGCGACGGGGCTGTTTTTTTGTAATCCGTGATTGACTGTATACCCTGCCGCATTCGTCTCGTGTTTGAGCCGTTGAATTGTGACTCTACTTTGTCTATATACTGACGATTTGCTTGTTTGATTGCCTGTTTGATTGCCTTGAGGAGGGCACTGTTTGCATTCGGTCATGTTTCCAGTCGCCTTGCCATGATTTAAAAAATGGTGGTTCGCGCTTTCAGTTTTGCACAAATGCTGCCATCAAACCACGTTTTCTGGTTAGTCACAGTGGGTACAACATCACCGATGCACTTGCTAATAAACTCGCTCGCCGAGACAGCGTATACGTCAATGTTGCTGTCTGAGGCTACCCGGAATATATCCCAGTCGACGTGATTGAAGCAATCTTGAAGTGTGGAATCAGATTGGTCAGACCAACTTTGGATAGACCTGAACACGGGCTGTTTAAGTTTCTGTCTATAGGCTGGGAGAAACAAAATGGAGTCATGTTCAGATTTGCTGAAAGAATGGTGGGGGAGGGCTTTGCATGCATCATGGAAGTTAGAGTAGCAATGTTCGATATGCTTATAGAATTTAGGAAGCCTTGTTCTCAGATTAGCTTTGTTAAAATCCCACGGCTGTGACTATAATCAAATAGAATTCTTGGCAGATAATGCGGTCAGCATTTGATTGTAAGGAATTCTAGGTCAGGTGAACAAAAGGACTTGAGTTCCTGTATGTTGTTATGATTACACCATGAGTTGTTAATCATAAGGCATACACCTCCGCCCTTCTTCTTGCCAGAGAGTTGTTTGTTTCTGTCGAGGCGATGCGTCAAGAAACCGGGTGGCTGTATCAACTCTGACAATCTCTGATGTTACAATCTCTGATGACTCTCTGGAAGGCAACTCGTGCCCTAATTTCATCCATCTTGTTGTATAGAGATTGGACACTGGCGAGTAATATGCTCGTAAGCGGTGGATGGTGTGCTCGCCTTCTAAGTCTGACCAGTAGGCCGCTCCGTCTGCCTCTCCTGCTCCGTCTGCCTCTCCTGCTCCGCCTTATTTTGGGTCGGCCTCTGGGATAAGATCCCATGTCCAGGGTGGAGGTCCGAAACAAATGACCCGCTTCAGGAAAGTCGTATTCCGGGTCGTAATGTTGGTAAGTTGACGTCACTTTTATGTCCAGTAGTTTTCCCCAGCTGTATGTAATAACACTTGAGATTTTTCTGGGCTAACAATGTAAGAAATAATACCGAAAAAACATCTCTGTCAGTGCCATTCTGTGTGTCTAGGGTGTCAGGTGAAGCGGGTCTAGCGTTTCAGGTAAGGTAAGGTAGAAGTGATATGATCCTTAACTAGCCTCTCAAAGCACTTCATGATGACAGAAGTGAGTGCTACGTGGCGATAGTCATTTCTTTCAGTTACCTTTGCTTTCTTGCGCACATTCGAGTACCTATCCTCCATTCGAGTATCTATCCCAATGTAGCAACACTTGATGGTTAAAATTTTGCCACAAATTAGATATTCATGTAGATGACAAAGAGTGTCGATTCACCTCCAGGCGACATATGCACATATGTATTTGCCAGTTTCAGAAACCAGATCAAAACATCTGGTTCTAGAAGGAGTTGTGGTCCAAAGAGTCCTCGTGCTGTTTGTCTGTGTTAAAGAGCCGGCTAATGTTGTCGACAGTGGTGAGAAGTGGCTCCAGTTCCGTGACCTGGGAAGGAAACCAGAAGCCTAGTCTGTCAGGGCCAAAAATTATTGGTGTTAAGACTGCAGGCCTGCCTTGCTGTTAGTGTCGAAACAATGCAGGGCCTGAACCCATATGAGACCAGTCAGCCTGCTTTGGGCTGTATACAGTTCTTCTCTTACGTTCTGCTCCAAATCAATCCCATCTATCAAGCCTTCAGATTAAGGCCTTATGGTATGAGACGAGAGCAGGAAGAGTGTATATTTGTTCAGTCTGTCTTGTTACTACTGCTGTTGTTGACAGTGATGCTGTTATCTGGAGGAGTATTGATGGAGCGACACCGAGCTCGGCTGCCTGGGTTGTGTGGCTGGCTACTGATCCGCTCATCTGGGATTTACAGGCAGACCCAGGCAGACATGCCCCATGCATTCGCCCCATACACTTCTCTACCTGCAGCTTCACCAATTGCGCAAACCCTGCAACTCAAGCGTGAGAAACACAAGTTCATCTGCCTTCTCAACTGACTAGAATCGGGCAAAAATTGGTTACAGCCCAGGGAGCCCTTGAGTCGATGGAGACTTTTTCTCCTTCGCCTCTTACAAAAGGAGAAGGCGACAAGGGGGGCAGGGAACGAAGGGACTTAGGAGGTCTGCTTTTGAATGTTGTTAATATTTTTGATTCCTTGGGGGAATCAAACAGAACACCATCTTGGATATAATAGAGTGGTCACTCGAGGATCCATCTAGCTTTAATTGGGCTGTTCACTATTGTGCTGTGGGATGGGTGGAAGCAGCTCTGGCGTCCATTTTAAGTAGTTCTAAAGCCCTTCAACTTTGAGTAGAGGACTCTGTGATAGAAATGATCGTGGCAATACCAATCTTCACTACTTTTGGGGAACGCAGGTTAGGACATGGAAATGCACCTCTCTTTCTACTCACTGTAAAACGTACAAGTGTAATCAATTAGGGTAATTGAAAACAAGATGTGTCTAATTCATAGTATGAGGGACAATGCAGGTGGTGGTGAGAAGCCGTTAGTGGTGGGAAAAAAACGAGGGAAAATTGGCAATTATTCACGTCTCAAATGCCAACGCAATTACCCATCAGCGCAACACAGGAGGGGTTCTGGTAAAATAAACAACAGGATGGACGCAAACTGGCAGGTGGAGTGGGAAAGTCAGGAATTTGACCATCAGGAAAAGGCACTTGTGATGGGAAGCGTTGAACCAAACCTTTGCATAATATTCCTTTTAGGACAAAAGCACTGAACTGTCAGTTGAATGCAAATGCCCAGACCTATGCATCTGTCAACATAAGCCTGCACAATTAGCTGTGTTTGGAGTAAAACACTTTTCTCCACTTGTCAAAGCATGCGTGACTGCTCATCCACTCATTGTTGCCTACAAGACAAACGCATCAAAACAATATTCATTTCCGACCCCTTCCCCTAGTCTTTTAAGATAGACAACAGCAATTTGTATTAGCTGTCTTGACAGCCATCTTGTGTCTGTGGTTACACTACAATGAGTGGAGTGACGTGAGACACTGTTAGTGTTTTGCAAAATATGAGGGAAGAGACTGGTTCATAAGTACTTGGCACAGTTGAGGGAAAGCGAGGGGCTGATATTTTTGGGGTGGGGGGATACAAGAAAATACATTTGCATTTAAAGTCCACCAGGAATTACCTTACATTGTGCTCTCAGGCAATATGTTCCCTGCTGACCTTTTAACATTTCTGCCTAAGTTTCCCAACAATCACTCCAACTTCTCCAAAGATGTCATGAAACTCGGTTTGCGTGTGATGCGGAGGGAACATTTTCCAGGGTACTGAGGTACACACTAAAAACAAAATGGTTCTATATAGTGCCACAGAAGTTTTGTTTTTTTGGTGCTATATAAAACCCTTTTTGAAGGGTTCTATAAAGAACCATGCTCATAAGGTTCTAAATCGAACGTTTATGGTGCTATAAAGAACCTTTATAATAAAGGTGTTGCTGTTATTGGGGCATTGGATAAAAGGGCCTAGATTTCTCTCACATTGTTAAATCTTCCTTTCCTTGTAACGTTTGAACAACCTTCACTGACCACACCTCTGTAGATATAACTCAAGTTCATTGAGCTGATGCATATAACCAGTTGTTGAATTTGAATGATACAACAATCTGGGAGCCACTTTTCAAGAAAGTATTTCCAAGCGTCACATATTGAATACAGTAGATACTGTATATGCAGATGAGGTTTGTAGATATTGCCTTGCTGAAAATTCACAATGCTCTATCTATCCCAGTCACAGCTAGATCCCAGTCACAGCTCCATCCCAGTCATAGGCTGAGTCAGTCCATAAAGGGCGCAGGTTGTGGTCAACCCACAAGTGCCCACTGTGCACAAGGGGCATGACTGGGCTGATGCCAACTCCACAGGTGGGTCTGCTCTCTCTTGGTCTTTTCTCTCTCTCTTTTCACAAGAAACAACAGCTTCCAAGCCCTTCACCCTAAGTGTATACACTTAGTTGCTCCAATCAATCCAAAATAAATAAACACCTCAACGTATGCCAATATATGTTTTTCCCCCCTCGCCCACCCTCCATCTCGTTATGCCGGAGCTGGTTTGCGCGCTTGTGGTATTCCTCTCCATGTATACATATTTCCCCTTTGAGTTTAATCTAAAGGCTCAATATTGCAGTGCGTAATTGATGTGATGGGGCCTGGAGCTGTGCTGAGCCCAGCTGTGCAGAATAAGAACAATGCCTACCACAGGCAGAGAGATGGAAGATGAATAGAGAGCAGATTCCTCGCTGAGGACTCCAGTAGTTCCCCTTGAGACGTACAGGGAGAGCCATATTCAACGTCACTGGGATCTAATCATGCTAGTTGGGTAGTTTATGCATTCTTTAAGGAATAACCGGGCAGTATTGATGAATGAATGGACTGTGGATATGTTTACACTTCACTATGGCCCTGAGGTGCAAAGCACACCAGAATTAGAAATGCAACAACAAATTAAGAAACATACTTGTATATCCTTGCTGTTATGAAATATGTGTTGGTGGTTGAAGATATCCCTCTAGTGGTGTGGGGGCTGTGCTTTGGCAAAGTGGGTGGGGTTATATCCTTCCTGTTTGGCCCTGTCCGGGGGTGTCCTCGGATGGGGCCACAGTGTCTCCTGACCCATCCTGTCTCAGCCTCCAGTATTTATGCTGCAGTAGTTTATGTGTCGGGGGGCTAGGGTCAGTTTGTTATATCTGGAGTACTTCTCCTGTCCTATTTGGTGTCCTGTGTGAATTTAAGTGTGCTCTCTCTAATTCTCTCTTTCTTTCTCTCTCTCGGAGGACCTGAGCCCTAGGACCATGCCTCAGGACTATCTGACATGATGACTCCTTGTTGTCCCTAGTCCACCTGGCCGTGCTGCTGCTCCAGTTTCAACTGGTCTGCCTTATTATTATTGGACCATGCTGGTCATTTATGAACATTTGAACATCTTGGCCATGTTCTGTTATAATCTCCACCCAGCACAGCCAGAAGAAGACTGGCCACCCCACATAGCCTGGTTCCTCTCTAGGTTTCTTCCTAGGCTTTGGCCTTTCTAAGGAGTTTTTCCTAGCCACCATGCTTCTACACCTGCATTGCTTGCTGTTTGGGGTTTTAGGCTGGGTTTCTGTACAGCACTTTGAGATATCAGCTGATGTACGAAGGGCTATATAAATACATTTGATTTGATTTGATATGCTTAAAACCCCGGCCGTCCAACAATCTAAGCTAGATAGCCTCAATCTCACACAAATGATCAAGGAACCTACCAAGTCAAATCAAATCAAATCAAATTTTATTTGTCACATACACATGGTTAGCAGATGTTAATGCGAGTGTAGCGAAATGCATGTGCTTCTAGTTCCGACAATGCAGTAATAACCAACAAGTAATCTAACTAACAATTCCTAAACTACCGTCTTATACACAGTGTAAGGGGATAAAGAATATGTACATAAGGATATATGAATGAGTGATGGTACAGAGCAGCATAGGCAAGATACAGTAGATGGTATCGAGTACAGTATATACATATGAGATGAGTATGTAAACAAAGTGGCATAGTTAAAGTGGCTAGTGATACATGTATTACATAAGGATGCAGTCGATGATATAGAGTACAGTATATACGTATGCATATGAGAAGAATAATGTAGGGTAAGTAACATTATATAAGGTAGCATTGTTTAAAGTGGCTAGTGATATATTTACATCAATTCCCATCAATTCCCATTATTAAAGTGGCTGGAGTTTAGTCAGTGTCAGTGTGTTGGCAGCAGCCACTCAATGTTAGTGGTGGCTGTTTAACAGTCTGATGGCCTTGAGATAGAAGCTGTTTTTCAGTCTCTCGGTCCCAGCTTTGATGCACCTGTACTGACCTCGACTTCTGGATGATAGCGGGGTGAACAGGCAGTGGCTCAGGTGGTTGATGTCCTTGATGATCTTTATGGCCTTCCTGTAACATCGGGTGGTGTAGTTGTCCTGGAGGGCAGGTAGTTTGCCCCCAGTGATGCGTTTTGCAGACCTCACTACCCTCTGGAGAGCCTTACGGTTGAGGGCGGAGCAGTTGCCGTACCAGGCGGTGATACAGCCCGCCAGGATGCTCTCGATTGTGCATCTGTAGAAGTTTGTGAGTGCTTTTGGTGACAAGCCGAATTTCTTCAGCCTCCTGAGGTTGAAGAGGCGCTGCTGCGCCTTCTTCATGATGCTGTCTGTGTGACTGGACCAATTCAGTTTGTCTGTGATGTGTATGCCGAGGAACTTAAAACTTGCTACTCTCTCCACTACTGTTCCATCGATGTGGATAGGAGGGTGTTCCCTCTGCTGTTTCCTGAAGTCCACAATCATCTCCTTAGTTTTGTTGACGTTGAGTGTGAGGTTATTTTCCTGACACCACACTCCGAGGGCCCTCACCTCCTCCCTGTAGGCCGTCTCGTCGTTGTTGGTAATTAAGCCTACCACTGTTGTGTCGTCCGCAAACTTGATGATTGAGTTGGAGGCGTGCGTGGCCACGCAGTCGTGGGTGAACAGGGAGTACAGGAGAGGGCTCAGAACGCACCCTTGTGGGGCCCCAGTGTTGAGGATCAGCGGGGAGATGTTGCTACCTACCCTCACCATCTGGGGGCGGCCCGTCAGGAAGTCCAGTACCCAGTTGCACAGGGCGGGGTCGAGACCCAGAGCCTCGAGCTTGATGACGAGCTTGGAGGGTACTATGGTGTTGAATGCCGAGCTGTAGACGATGAACAGCATTCTCACATAGGTATTCCTCTTGTCCAGATGGGTTAGGGCAGTGTGCAGTGTGGTTGAGATTGCATCGTCTGTGGACCTATTTGGGCGGTAAGCAAATTGGAGTGGGTCTAGGGTGTCAGGTAGGGTGGAGGTGATATGGTCCTTGACTAGTCTCTCAAAGCACTTCATGATGACGGAAGTGAGTGCTACAGGGCGGTAGTCGTTTAGCTCAGTTACCTTAGCTTTCTTGGGAACAGGAACAATGGTGGCCCTCTTGAAGCATGTGGGAACAGCAGACTGGTATAGGGATTGATTGAATATGTCCGTAAACACACCAGCCAGCTGGTCTGCGGATGCTCTGAGGGCGCGGCTGGGGATGCCGTCTGGGCCTGCAGCCTTGCGAGGGTTAACACGTTTAAATGTTTTACTCACCTCGGCTGCAGTGAAGGAGAGACCGCATGTTTCCGTTGCAGGCCGTGTCAGTGGCACTGTATTGTCCTCAAAGTAGGCAGAAAAGTTATTTAGTCTGCCTGGGAGCAAGACATCCTGGTCCGTGACTGGGCTGGATTTCTTCCTGTAGTCCGTGATTGACTGTAGACCCTGCCACATGCCTCTTGTGTCTGAGCCGTTGAATTGAGATTCTACTTTGTCTCTGTACTGACGCTTAGCTTGTTTGATAGCCTTACGGAGGGAATAGCTGCACTGTTTTTTATTCAGTCATGTTACCAGACACCTTGCCCTGATTGAAAGCAGTGGTTCGCGCTTTCAGTTTCACGCGAATGCTGCCATCAATCCACGGTTTCTGGTTAGGGAATGTTTTAATCGTTGCTATGGGAACGGCATCTTCAATGCACGTTCTAATGAACTCACACACCGAATCAGCGTATTCGTCAATGTTGTTATCTGACGCAATACGAAACATGTCCCAATCCACGTGATGGAAGCAGTCTTGGAGTGTGGAGTCAGCTTGGTCGGACCAGCGTTGGACAGACCTCAGCGTGGGAGCTTCTTTTTTTAATTTTTGTCTGTAGGCAGGTATCAGCAAAATGGAGTCGTGGTCAGCTTTTCCGAAAGGGGGGCGGGGCGGGGCAGGGCCTTATATGCGTCGCGGAAGTTAGAGTAACAGTGATCCAAGGTTTTTCCACCCCTGGTTGCACAATCGATATACTGATAAAATTTAGGGAGTCTTGTTTTCAGATTAGCCTTGTTAAAATCCCCAGCAACAATGAATGCAGCCTCCGGATAAATGGTTTCCAGTTTGCAAAGAGTAAAATAAAGTTCGTTCAGAGCCATCGATGTGTCTGCTTGGGGGGGGGATATATACGGCTGTGATTATAATCGAAGAGAATTCTCTTGGTAGATAATGCGGTCTACATTTGATTGTGAGGAATTCTAAATCAGGTGAACAGAAGGATTTGAGTTCCTGTATGTTTCTTTCATCGCACCATGCCTCGTTAGCCATAAGGCATACACCCCCACCCCTCTTCTTACCAGAAAGGTGTTTGTTTCTGTCGGCGCGATGCGTGGAGAAACCCGTTGGCTGCACCGCTTCGGATAGCGTCTCTCCAGTGAGCCATGTTTCCGTGAAGCACAGAACGTTACAGTCTCTGATGTCCCTCTGGAATGCTACCCTTGCTCGGATTTCATCAACCTTGTTGTCAAGAGACTGGACATTGGCAAGAAGAATGCTAGGAAGTGGGGCACGATGTGCCCGTCTCCTTAGTCTGACCAGAAGACCGCCTCGTTTCCCTCTTTTTCGGAGTTGTTTTTTTGGGTCGCTGCATGCGATCCATTCCGTTATCCTGTTTGTAAGGCAGAACACAGGATCCGCATCGCGAAAAACATATTCTTGGTCGTACTGATGGTGAGTTGACGCTGATCTTATATACAGTAGTTCTTCTCGACTGTATGTAATGAAACCTAAGATGACCTGGGGTACTAATGTAAGAAATAACACGTAAGAAAACAAAAAACTGCATAGTTTCCTAGGAACGCGAAGCGAGGCGGCCATCTCTGTCGGCGCCGGATGATGTAGTACAACCCTAAATCCGTAAACATGGGCACCCTCGTAGATATCATCTTGACCAACTTACACCTCTGCTGTTTTCAGGATCTCAGCGATCACTGCCTCATTGCCTGCATCTGTAATGGGTCTGCAGTCAAACGACCACCCCTTATCACTGTCAAACACTCCCTAAAATACTTCAGCGAGCAGGCCTTTCTAATCAACCTGGCCCGGGTATCCTGGAAGGATATTGAGCTCATCCCGTCAGCAGAGGATGCCTGGTTGTTCTATAAAAGTGCTTTCCTCACCATCTTAACTTTTTATGGCTGCAGGGGCAGTATTGAGTAGCTTGGATGAAAAGGTGCCCATTGTAAACTGCCAGCTCCTCAGTCTCAGTTGCCAATATATGCATATTATTAGTAGTCTTGGATAGAAAACACTCTAAAGTTTCCTGATATTGATATTGAACTGATATTGCAGGCGAATCCCTGAGGAAAATCAAAACAGGAAGTGACTTCTATTTTGAAAACTCCATGTTCCATAGCCTCCCTTTGCTGGACTTAAAGGGATATGAACCAGCTTCCTTTTCCTATCGCTTCCTCAAGGTGTCAACAGTCTTCAGACATAGTTTGAGGCTTTTATTTTGAAAAATGAGCCAGAACGATAACATCGCGTCAAGTGTTATAGACCCCCCTTAGGAGTTTGGACAGCCATTGTTTTCCCTTCTGCTACTGTGAAAGACATTTGCGGTTGATATATTATCGATTATATATTTTAAAAACAACCTGAGGATTGATTATAAAAAACGTTTGACATGTTTCTGTGGACATTATGGAAACTATTTGGAATTTGTCTGCATTGTTGTGACCGCTCTTTCCTGTGGATTTCTGAACATAACGCGACAAACAAACTGAGGTATTTTGGATATAAAAATAACCTTTATGGACCAAACGGAACATTTGATGTGTAACTGGGAGTCTCGTGAGTGAAAACATCCGAAGATCATCAAAGGTAAACGATTAATTTGATTGCTTTTCTGATTTTCGTGACCAAGCTTCCTGATGCTAAGTGTACTTAATGTTTTGTCGTGCAATCGATAAACTTACACAAACACTTGGATTGCTTTCGCTGAAAAGCATAATTTCAAAATCTGACATGACAGGTGGATTAACAAAAGGCTAAACTGTGTTTTCCTATATTGCACTTGTGATTTACTGAATATAAATATTTTAGTCATATTTAATGAATGTAACACTATGCTATTCAGCGGTTGTTGATGACACTTATCCCGATATCGGGATTGCAGCCATAATAAGTTAAATAAGCATGCCCCATTCAAAAAAATTCAAAAACTAAGAACAGATATAGCTCCGGTTCACTCCTGACTTGACTGCCCTTGACCAGCACAAAAACAGCCTGTGGCCTACTGCATTAGCATCGATTAGCCCCCGCGATATGCAACGTCAGGAACCAATATACACAGTCAGTTGGGAAAGCAAAGGCTAGCTTTTTCAAACAGAAATTTGATTTCATCCTGTAGCACAAACCCCCAAAATATCTAAAGTCCATGGAGAATAAGAGCACCTCCTCCCAGCTGCCCACTGCACTGAGGCTAGGAAAACACTGTCACCACCGATAAATCTACGATAATCGAGAATTTTAGTAAGCATTTTTCTACGGCCGGCCATGCTTTCCACCTGGTTACCCATAGCCCAGCCAACAGCTCTTACCCCCCGTGGCAACCTACCCAAGCCCCTCCCCATCAGATAGCTGATGTTCTGAAAGAGCTGCAAAATCTGGACCCCTACAAATCAGCTGGACTAGACAATCTGGACCCTCTCTTTCTAAAATTATCCACCGCAATTGTTGCAACCCCTATTACTAGCCTGTTCAACCTCTTTTTCGTATCATCATCAACCTCTCTTTCGTATCATCACACACTGTATATACATTTTTATATTGTGTTATTGACTACGTTTGTTTATCCCATGTGTTTTGTCACCCTGCTTTGCTTTATCCTGGCTCGGTCGCAGTTGTAAATGAGAACTTGTTTTCAACTGGCCTTCCTGGTTAAATTAAAGGTGAAATAAAAATTAATTAAAACATAGAGTGAGTAGCTCTGTGGAATGTAACCTTTCCAGTTTTATGGTTGGTCTATCTCTGGCACTGCCCTCTGAAGACCAATGATCTTTGTTGAATGCTATCTAATTCTGAGAGAAGCCTACCCTAGTCCCAATGGCATGACAATGACCGAAACAGCAGAACTAGAACAGCACAACAGATCCAGGACCATACTAAAAGAGGCATGGGTTTGAGTGCTAAAACCATAGAGATCCTATTAAGTTGTGTGTTCAAATTCCTAATTCTATTGCCAAAACTGTCATACTTTAGGGTACTTTTCACATAAAGGTTTGATGGATGCCAAGAGACATCCAAGTCGATATACACTTACTGAACAGTTTATTAGGTACATCCATCGAATAACGGCATGGATTGCACAAGGTGTTGGAAACGTTCGTTGCTCAATTGGTATCAAGGGACCTAACGTGTGCCAGGAAAACATTCCCCACACCTGTACACCTCCACCACCAGCCTGTGTACCAGGCAGGATAGGTCCATGGACACATGCTGCTTACGGCAAATCCTGACTCTGCCATCAGCATGACGCAATATTAACCGGGATGCGTGGGACCAGGCAATGTTTTTCCACTCCTCAATTGTCCAGTGTTGGTGATGACATTATTTGTCTGTTTGTGGCACGCCTGTTCGCTTGCACGGGCTCACACGATTCTTGCCATTCTCCTTCAACCTTTCGGAGTGCCGCTGACTGAATGTTATGTGTTTGTCGCACCATTCTCCGTAAACACTAAATGCTGTCGTGTATGAAAAGCCCAGGAGGGTGGCCGTTTCTGAGATAGTGGATCCAGTGCGTCTGGCACCGACGATCATAGCACCTTCGAAGTCGCTGAGGTCACTTGTTTTGTCCATTATGACATTCAAACGAACAGTAACTGGATGCTGGCTGCCTTCTTTATATAGCAAGCCATGGTCATGTGACTCTGTCTGTAGGAGCGATCCATTTTCGTGAACGGGGGGGTGTATCTATAAAACTGTCCTGTGAGTGCATATTAAGCATTTAGAAGCTCATTGATCAAGTTAACTTTCCAGATGTTACTGTAGTTATTTTCATGACATGGTATTAGATGGGGCCAGATGACTTTCCATTCAAAATTGAAAACGGTTGAAAAACTAACTCTGTCTAGGTCTTCTCAGTGGAGTTTGGAATTCCCAAACCTTAACCAATTTTAATTAGTTTCCTAAACTTAACCAATCACATTTCTTGGCCAAACTTAACTAATCACATCAATTTCTACCCTTGAAGCAGAGCGTGATTTTTTATTTTTTTAGTTACTGTTATTCAACCTTTGCAGTAGCATAGTCAGGGATGCAGTGTAGTGGGATTCCTATATATGAAGCTTTGGGAACACGACTCCTTTTCATTAGGGTTGACTTCCATATCCTCCAAGGATCAAGTCTGGCCTCCTGCACATGGTAAGTTAAGGGGGCAGTACTGTGTGGGGGAACAGGGTAGGCTAGGATGGCATACCTGTCACGTTCTGACCTTAGTTCTTTTATTATGTCTTTGTTTTAGTATGGTCAGGGCGTGAGTTGGGTGGGTTGTCTATGTTAGTTTTTCTATGATTTGCTATTTCTGTGTTTGACCTGGTATGGTTCTCAATCAGAGGCAGCTGTCAATCGTTGTCCCTGATTGAAAACCATATTTAGGTAGCCTGTTTTCTATTCTGTTTCGTGGGTGATTGTTTTCTGTTTTCTGTTGTGTGTCTGCACCAGCCAGAACTGTTTTCGGTCATTCTCTGTGTTATTTCCATGTTCATTTGATATATAAGGACACATACCACACTGCACCTTGGTCCTCACCTTCTTCCACCGACGACGACCGTTACAATACCCCTTCCCGGGGTATTTGGAAATAGCCACGGGATGGTTTTTCAATACCGTCAATATGTAACCTTTATTTAACTAGGCAAGTCAGTTAAGAACTCATTCTTATTTACAATGACAGTCTACCCCAGGCCAATTGTACACCGCCCTATTGGACTCCCAAACACAGCCGGATGTGATCCAGCCTGGATTCAAACCAGGAACTTCAGTGACACCTCTTGCACTGAGATGCAGTGCCTTAGACCACTGCACCACTCGTGAGCCCAATGATAGAATAAGAAAAACTCCAATCTGAGTCTAGTCCACACAGTCTAACTCAGCTCAGTGTTTGTATTTCTCTCATCTGGCCCCAGTGCAGCCTGCTGTGTTCATTCTTAATTGGTCATGCTGATTCCTTCATCTGAGCCACTGTGAAAGTTGGTGGAGCAGTAATTAAACAGGGGATGTCTCCGTGTTAATTACATGACACAACAAACCCTGAACTGGAGCAGAGCAAGGATGGGTGGAAGTATAGTATCCAATCCCATGTGGCTCAGTTGGTAGAAAATGGTGCTTGCAACGCCCGGGTTGTGGGTTTGATTCCAGTATGAAAATGTATGTAGTCGCTCTGGATAAGATCGTCCACAAAATGCAAATATCAGGAAGACCCACTAACTGGACAAGCTTTGTCTGACAACTGAGGGACTTGAATGCCGTACGGCTGAGTGTTCAATGAGACAGTTCTTAGATAAGTTGTCTGACCTGGAGAGCCCACTTGTTTCAACAAGAGCAGTTTACCTGTCAAGTAGGTCTTGTGCCATTAATGTCTAGTACCTTTATATGTCTGTTAAGACAATCACACCCCCTATACGGATGAAGTCAATGTTTTCGAAATAGCAGCAACTTGCCATAATAATGGCAGGCCCATTGTTATGTTGAGATACATGGGTACATTCATTTCACCGGAGGTCAAATCAGTGATCCGGAAGCCTCAGGCAGACGCCAGTGCGGTCTCACTCTTTCTCACAGATCCACTCACAGCAGTTGAGTGATGGTGCCTTCACTCTCCCTCATCACCTGTCAACTCACGACCAATCAGCCGGGTATATACATTAAAAGTGAGGAGATAAATAAATAGTAGACACCCGGATACGGAGACCGTTTTCCACAGAACACCGCAGAGCTTCCCCTTCTTCCTACATGGCTCTGGTTGATGAAGCACCCCCCCCCCCTCCCCCGTCAGTGCGTTCAGCTCGGTCAACTCAGACAAGCCAATCTTCCTTAAGGATGTCAGAGCAGCAACACTGGCCAATACGCCCTCAGCTCTCCCCAACTGACAGGTGCTGAGGGAGAGCAGTAGAGGAAGATGGATAGATAGACGGACCGGCGAGGCCTGACGCATTCAGAGTTCTGTGAGAGGCATCAGTCAATGGACACGTTGGCGTGTCAGGGAGTTACTGACTGCAGTAATCCATTCAGTGCCCTCCACCATTGCTACCGGCCATTTGTCTAAATCGTTTTCAGCCTGAGTCGTCTGATGTCAACAGCCAGACAGCCATGGGTCAGAGGAAGAGGAGGCGAGTTATATACCATGACATCGGCTGAAGGGAGAAAGGGATTGGAGTAACTTCCCCATTGAGAACAATAGAAGTACTTTTCGAGCTACCATAATGACAAAACCAATTTAAACTGATCATTCAGCAGCCTTACAGCATCAACTAGCTGCGTGACTCAGAAACTGACCTGCTAGCCTGACAACGTATCTACCAAGGCTTGGGTGTCTTTGGTAAGAAAAGATCAAGCAATGAAGAGATACGACACGTCAAATACCGTACTGTCACATTATCTGTCACCGGGACATGTTACTGCCATACTTCTTTGTTTGCATCATGTGACCCTGATGCAAAAAAAAATGTCAAACCACCTGCGATCCAAAGACTGCCACTCCTCCTGTATGGAACTAGGTCTTTCAGAGATGGCTTGCTGAGCACAGTAGTCTACAACTTGTCTTGAAGGCTTTGAGTCGGCCTACCCTTCAAGCCTAGGCAGGGAATACCTCAACCACGGACGCACACCCACACACATCCATCCTTCTCACCCAGTCTCACCCCGTCGCGAGGTAGAACTGAGAGTATACTTCCTGTGGCGGCTTGGGTAAAGTCTAACATAAGCGTCTTAGGAGAAGAACGTACGGTTCGTTCAGATAGATACAGGCTGACAGTGGGATAGCCTTTCCCCCAGACAATGGGGATGCTTCCAGAGTGAGCACCCGCAGTGAGCAGAGGTTTCTGATATTGACAAAGTCGTGGGCAGGAAAACACCGCCATATGGGAAGTCAGCAGGACAGGCTGCTTTCATAAGCATCACGCCTGTGTACAAATCAATTAGAAGGGAGAGGGGCCAAATGAAAGGGTTGCTTCACACACAGACGCACACATGCATAGATACAGACACACACACACACACACACACACACAGAAAGCGCTCAAAATGAACACACATACAACCTGGCACACACACACACACCCCCCCCCCATATGGATGCACACATACATATGTGAACTCACGCACAGCAAACAAGCTTTCAATTTCCCAGGATTACAGCGATCCAGTATGATAACATAATCAAACTACCCGTGGTGAAGGAGAGTGAATGTCAGTAGAGGTGACTTCCGCACCTCCTTGCCTCTCCGTGTGGGTTCCTGCCATAATCGCGATGGCTTTTAAGGGCCGGCGTCCGAGTCAGAGGGTCTCTGCATGCGCCCACACGCCACTGTTTGAAAGGCGACATTAGGGAAACATTGCCTGTCGTGTACTGGGGTGTACTGGGGAACAGGCAGAATTGGCTCAGTTTGGCGCCACAGTGAGACACAGAAGACCATGGAAATGTGTTCCTAAGCAGCATGTTTATCTCAGTGCCCATCACTTTCTGTTTCATGGTTATCGTGTGTGTGTGGGTGTGTGTATAGAATGTGTACGCGTGTGCTCTGCCTGTATGAGTGTGTGTGTGTGTGTATAGAATAAGGAGTAAAGGATTGGGACATTGAGAATGAGAAACACTGCAGCTCCATCTTTCTTTACACCACCGGTGCTCCACCATCGCCACAAGGGATAATTAAGTATTCAAACGAGCCACCTAGCTGTCAGCACTCAGGAGTCCATCATCCTCAATCAGGATCTGCGCAGAGAGGTGCCCTGGGTTGATTCCTAATTACAACCATGATATCCTGATGTCACTGCTGTCAGGTAACACACACAGAACAGACGTAGGGATGAGTGGGGTAAGTTGAGACATTAAAAAAAAAATTTTTTTACATTCAGCATCACTCTGTCAAGACAAATACAGTATTCTTTCCGACAAAGATCTACATATATGTCAGGATGTTGTCTATACTTGGACATAATCAGAATTCGGGTAAACAGTTTTGAAAGTATAGCTTGTCCAAAAAAAAGAGAAGTGATCTAGTCCGGGAATGCTGGGAGTTGAGCCGCGGGACATGGTAAATTAAGCTCCCTACACATTTCTGTAGTGAACTAAATATTACCTCTACTTTTTTCAAACCATGTCTATCTTTACACAATTCAACACAATCACAATCGCTTTTGTGTCTTTTCATCATTTGAAGCATCTTTTAAAACAGGCATAACACCTAACAAATACTTTGTGATTAAAAAAAACAACTTTTAACATAGGCCAGATCACACCTGGGAAGAAAACACTTACATTGGCTCAACTTGCCCCAAGGCAAACATTTTCACTATATTAGCCCACACAGCTACAAGGATGCACTTTCATGCAAGGTTAAGGACCTCAAATTGAAGCTTATAGAGACCCCCAACTAATGTATAGAACAATCTTAAAATGATCTACTTGGTTAAGAGATAAGACACAAATGTCATAAACTCTAACACAATAAATGAATTTGACTTGGTGAAAATCAGTTTTTTGGATCAAACTTGCTTACCACTTTTTCCAGGTGGTTTCTTCCTTCAAACACCATGCAATTATGACCTCTTCCTAAATATTAGGTCAAATGATTAATTTTGTGTATGGTTTCCTAAAAACAAGGGTGGCTCAACTTACCCCACTCTTCCCTATCCTTATCACAGAGTTCGACCAGTAATACAGTTAGCCTAATCTGAGGCTCCTGTTTCCATGAACAAGCCAATAAGATGGACAAACACAGTAAAACAGTATGTCGTCTTCATTAGGAGGGTGAGAAGTGTCTACCTTGAAGCCTGCCTCGTGATATAGAAAGGCGTTGCCTATACTAGGATCTAATAACCTGAGCAATAAGAAATCAGAGGATGATGGAATGGGTTTAAATGAGCATGGTATATTGAGAACAAGAGGAAGTAAGGAGAGTATGCCCCGCATCCCAAAGGATCTCTCCCACGATCTCCCCCTCTCACTCTCCCTATTGATGTCAATCAGTCAATCAAATAATCCATCTCTCGATTGTATATGATCTGTGTTGACAGGGAGGTCTGCGTTAGGTGGGCTGTAGTAGGAGTCAATGGATGAGGGTAGGAGTGGATAGAAAGACACACACATGAAAGTCTGCTCTCAGGGTGCCACTGCCAGACTGGCTCAGCGGCTGCTAGGGAGGCTTAGGCTGCGTGCCCAGAATTAGGAATAAAAGCCCAGAGAGACCTAGTAAGTGTGTGTGTGTGTGTGATAGACAGATAGGAGAAAAAGAGACATACAGATATCACTGTATACATGAGTTACTCTTGAGAAGAACAGGTTAGACCAAATTACAAGGAGATTTAGAGAGTGTGTACGTGCTCGTACACATGACTGTCAGGGAGAGAGAACCCAGCCTAGGGACCAGAGTGAAGTAGCCATGACGTCATTTTCCGAAGGCGAAGAGCTCGAGGTGAAATTACAATCGTGATGTGACACGGGGGCCTCAGTGACACCTTAGTGACAGCCAGGTAATTACCTCCCAGGGCTGAGAGGTTCACCCCACTGGGGTTTGCGCCCCAAATGGCACACGATTCCCTATGTAGTGCACTACTTTTAAACAGGGGACATAGGGCTCGGCTCAAAAGTAAGTTCACTATATGGGTGATTCTACAGAAGTGGTGTAAATTGCTGTCCCACCAAGTCTCCAAATGTAGGAAATGTATTTACATCATGATATACTGTATTCCAAGTCATTCCAAGGCAATTATATTGTTACATTTATATAGTACAGTCATTGTTTACACACCTGTTTCTATTGAAGTGGCCACACTCTGACTCCTAAACTAAATAATAAAGCAATTCATGATTTAATTTTTTTTTAAACACTATTTCAATATAATATTTTCAGTTGTTCTACTATTACATTGAAAGATGATCTAATTAGTAGTTTTGTTTACTTTGAAATATCTTTCTCTTAAGAAATGTTGTCCCACTTTTTGATGTCACTACCGAAACACACACGTTAAAAGACTGTAGAATGAATGTTGCTCTTAAGCCTGTGTCGAAAATATACAGATTACAACAATGTTGTCACAAATCTGGGACAAGCGCCATCACAAACTACCAGCGCCGTTGCCAACTAGCATAGCTAGTCCCATTGTTGCAAAGAGTTATGGGATATTAGAATACCATTGTCATCTTCAACCGAGCCTTAAGCCCCTCCCCTACACATATCACCAGATGATGGGGTTGCACCCCTCTCCAACATGGTAACATGGTGAGTAGTCTGTCAGCAAGTTGGTAAATCTTAATGTATTTTTAAGAAGTGTCACTACCGAACATCTAATATTTCAAGAAATATATAAACATATAGTTTTGCGACTGAAATATACTTTTGCTGGGAAATTAATGACACTTGATAAATATAGGCAAAATAGCTACATTGTATGCAATATTTTTTGGGGGGGGAATTATATAATTTTATACTAATATAATTGTTCAGAGAAAGAGATGATTTTATTCAACAAAGAATATCTTTAAAACATTCAATTATGATTGACATCCATGTTTTCAATACCTTGCGAGGTGAACGGCACCCAGGCCTTTTTCTAAAATGTTTTATGAGTTGGAGAACACATTGTGAGGGATGTTCGACTATTCCTCCATACAGAATCATTCCATATCCTTTGTATGCACTTATGGACTGCCCTCTTCAATTCAAACCACAGCTTTTCAATGGGTTTCATGTCCAGAGACAGATGGCCATTGCAAAATTTAGATTTTGTGTCCAATTAACCGTTTCTTTGTGAACTTTGATGTGTGCTTGGGGTTATTGTCTTGCTGTAAGATTCACTTGCGGCCAAGTTACAGCCTCCTGGCAGAGGCAACCAGGTTTTTGGCTAAAATGTCGTGGTACTGGGTAATGTACATGATGCCATTGACCTTAACAAGGGCCCCAGGACCAATGGGAACTAAGTGGCCCCATAACATCAAAGATCCACCTCCATATTTTACAGTAGGTATGGGGTTATTTTCTGCTTATGCATTCTCATTTAGACGCCAAACCCACCACTGGTGTGTGTGGCCAAAGAGCTCTATTTTCATGTCATCCAACAAAGGTAATGCCTACTCTGCTGTACATTGCTGTGCTCTACTGTACTTTACTGTAATGTACTGAAATATACTCTACTCAACTTGACTGTCTGTACTTAACTATAATCATTAACTCAAAGGAATCCCCATCAATTTGACTACTTTAAAATGGCGGAAGCCCTCAATTGCAATGTCCATACTAAAACTGGTTATATCCATCAAGAGTCCTCTATCTCTATGATTGACACTTGATTGTTTGTCCACTATATTTCTTTACATTTTTTTTAAAACCATTTGAAAAAATAATCTACTTTAAAACACACAGATACATTATTCATGCTTTGGATTATTTGTAGAGTTGTTGAAGGACAGGGACATCCATAAGGTGGCAACATGTCGAAAAGTACATCAGACAGAGAATACAGAGAGAGGATAAAAAACAGACATGTACGATATCAAGAAGATAAGAAAAAGGAAAGGGAAATAAATCGTCAATGTCTGATGAAAACCTCATAACTCCATTTTGCTCACTTTAACTTGTTTTACATTTATTGAAAGCAATAACTCCCCTCAATGTACTCTGAACATTTCATGAATCAAAGAACGTTTATTAAAATAAATTCTAAAGTTTCGTAAATGGGAAAATATGGTAATTTTAGTAATTTCCTGAAAAGTTTTGGAGATAAGAGGTTTTCATCAGACAGCAACGGAATTCTAAAAGAAAGGAAGAGGAAAGGTCAAATTAGTAAAATATTTGTCTCGGAGGGACAAGAGGTAGTCAACAGCAAGATGGAGGTCAAGTCAAAGACAACACAGGGCAGCAGGGAAAAGGCAGAGAGAAACAGACTATTATAATTACGTAAATCACGTGCCCCAGTCGATAAGGTAAGCAATTAAAGTCAGAATATATACGACAGGTCACAACCGAAACAATGATGTCACTACCGCAATGCCTGATATTTTGCCACAATAACTATGAAGTTACAATTCAAACATCTAACATAAATATATGAGTAATTCAAACAATCAATCAATACGTTTCAGATTCATACAATCAACATGGATGATTTTACAGAGAACAATAGAGATCATATTTAATTTAAATGTAACTGTAACTGTTTTGAAAAGCAGGTTACAATCATGTTTTTACTATTTTGCAGATAACATTTCTAAACTTCATCTGTAGTAAAAGGTTAATCAAAATGATCAATACTGTCTGTGCATGGTTCTGTGACAAATTTAGTAGGGTGGTATGGAATTCAGGACAATATTTCAAATATGCAATAGAAACAAATTGTCTGACATACAGTACCGGTCAAAAGTTTGGATACACCTACTCATTCAAGGGTTTTTCTTTATTTTTACTATTTTCTACATTGTAGAATAATAGTGAAAACATTTAAACTATGAAATAACACATATGGAATCACGTAGTAAGCAAAAAGTGTTAAACAAATCAAAATATATTTTAGATTTTTCAAAGTAGCAACCCTTTGCCTTGATGACAGCTTTGCACACTCTTGGCATTCTCTCAAACCAGCTTCATGAGGAATGCTTTTCCAACAGTCTTGAAGGAGTTGGTGTATTCGCAAAAACAAAAAAACATTGTGACGTGTAATAGAAACAGCAGATATAGGATACAGCCCACATATGCTGAGCACCTGTTGGCTGCTTTTTACGTGGAGGCCAGGTCATCTGATGCAGCACTCCATCACTCTCCTTCTTGGTCAAATAGCCCTTACACAGCCTGGAGGTGTGTTGGGTCATTGTTCTATTGAAAACAAATGATAGTCCCACTAAGCACAAACCAGATGGGATGGCGTATCACTGCAGAAGGCTGTGGAAGCCATTCTATTTAAATGTGCCTTGAATTCTAAATAAATCACAGACAGTGTCACCAGCAATGCACCCCCACACCATCACACCTCCTCCTCCATGCTTCATGGTGGGAAGCACACATGCATAGATCATCCGTTCACATACTCTGCATCTCACAAAGACACAGAGATTGGAACCAAAAATCTCAAATTTGGATTCATCAGACCAAAGGACAGATTTCCGCCGGTTTAATGTCCATTGCTCATGTTTCTTGGCCCAAGTCTGTTCGTCTTATTGGTGTCCTTTAGTAGTGGTTTCTTTGCAGCAATTAAACCATGAAGGCCTGATTCACACAGTCTCCTCTGAACAGTTGATGTTGAGATGTGTAATCTTACTTGAACTCCGTAAATAATTTATTTGGGCTGCAATCTCAGGTGCAGTTAACTCTAATGAATGTATCCTCTGCAGCAGAGGTAGCTCTGGGTCTTCCTTTCCTGTGGCGGTCCTCATAAGAGCCAGTTTCATCATAGCGCATGATGGTTTTTGCGACTGCACTTGAAGAAACTTTTAAAAGGTTATTGACATTTTCTAGATTGACATACCTTCATGTCTTAAAGTAATGATGGACTGTCGTTTCCACAAATTAATTTTTAACAAGGTACACCTGTTAATTGAAATGCATTCCAGGTGACTACCTCATGTTTTGCATGCTATCTTGCCATTAATATGTGTCACATATCCGTTTGCAAACAATGTAAAAAATAAATAAAAATCTAAATCTTTGAGTTAATAAAGCTTCCATACAAACATGGTCTCTTTTTGCTTTCTTGAGTAAGGCAGCTCCAAAATGCAGATGTTTCGGCCGAGCTCAGTGCTTTCTGTGGTGGTGGGGCAGCAAGCGGAAAATATGGAGCATTGGGGTTGGTAATGTTCTTTAGTTGCACCGTGATTGGCTCAGTGTTCTGTCACTCATGGGGACACTTAGTCACTGCCAAATCTAAGGGTAGAGCTAGAAAATTCAAGCCCCTTGGGTTCTGCCATACAGTTACATTAGAAGTGCCCATCCAAGAAGGCTCAAGGTCATTGGCCAGAGATAAAGTTGTTATATCTACAGTAGCTTTGATTGGACTGATCATGTCAACATCATACTTTCAAAATCTTAGCCAACAGTCATCATCATGAATCAAATCAACAATCTAATTGAAAATCCTTTTTAATCCTTGTCATATGAAGAAAAATAATTAAGAGACATTATAGATCAAATGTATCGGTGCTCACTGGCCATTGGACATAAACATTACACAACAAAGGCTAACTGAAAGCATTGGAAAGCAATCACTAGCCTCCTTTTCAGTGGAGTGAGTGTGTGATCCCAATTCTCGGTTTAAGGGTCTCTTTTACAAGCTTTCAATTATAAACATTCAACATTGGCCATGCTGTCAACCCAGCATGATTTCTGCCGCACTCAAAACAACTGTTAACTCAGAACTGGGAAATCTGACTTCAGTGAGTTCAAGACAACTGGGAATTCAGGAAAGAAAAGAGCTCTGACTGGGAAAATACATTTTGAACGGTCATCGAACTCGAAATTGTAGGTCAGAAACTCAGGCTTCTTTCTAGAGCTACGACCTGAAGATCACTGACGTCATCATTCAACCTTGTTTTTTTCAGAGTTCCCAGTTGACTTGAAAGCACCATAAATACAGAGAATGGCAGACTTTGATGACAAAGTTTGATGACAAAATCTGCTGACAAAGGACCACCGCAACACCTTCCTGTTCAAGTGAGCACAGCGCAACAAGGTGAGTCTAAAAATGTATTGTATGTTGCTTGACGTAATATACCAGGGAGATATGTATACTGTAGCTATGAAAGTAATACTAAGTGTATATTATGTAGTAAGCTGTTAGTAGCCCATGTAGCTCACCCTAATAATTTGGTCTATTTTCTCCACTTAATTTCACCTACTGTTCTGACTTGGTGCACATGTAGCCTATAACCTGTTTTAGAGAAATGTAATCATCAAATAATGTAAGAGCTTTCTTTGTCTGCTTATTTGCCCCCATTATTTATCCTATGGTTCTGACTTGGTGTACAGGGAGAACACTGTTGCTGTACATATAAAAAATGCTGAACAAATAGGTATATTGACTACGTCCGTCCTAGCGCGCTCATTAATGTCTTAATAGAAATTACGGATTGCATCTTATCCTCTTGTCGTCCCTTTCTGCCATAGTTTGCAGTGGTAAGGTGTTGGGACTGCTGTTGAGACAGCTTCATGTAGGCCCTAACAGTTTGTGGGTACCGTTTGTCACTGCTAAATTAACGTATAGTTTATTGTTGTGTTTTTGCTGGCATGGATCCCCCCAATTGTTTTGTTTGTTTGCCCCACCAAGATGTACATGCAAAAATCACCACTGGATATGTGTGCTGAAAGACTGGGAGAAGTAGGAAATACAATTTATTTAAAAAAAAATTCAACCCCCATTTTGCACCACTTCTGTAGACTGATCCATATAGGGAATAAGGTGATATTTGTGAGGCAGCCAATGTTTTTTTTCTGGTTTCACCTGTATAAAGAGGTGTGATAGTCTCCTGATAGTGCTGTGGGATTGGCTGCAGAGAGGCCGCATCTAACTCTGCACACGACCTGAATTCAGTGAGATAGAATGGCCTGCCACCACGCATCCACGTGAGTGTCAATTGCCTGTCTGAAGAAGTGAACACATCAATGCTGTTTATGTTTCTTTCCTGAGATGCTTCTCACAGCTTATCAGAGGAACTGCAGTGCACTGCAATCCTTCAGCATGGAAAATACAGATTTCTCTTTCGATTAGGAGTACCCCGTTTCGGAGTTGACCCCAATCTTGGCCTCAACGTAACAGGAGGAGCTTGATGTTTTCGCCTAAGAGAGCTTAATTTGTGTTTCTGCTTTGAGAAGATGATTCTGTAGATGACAGATTGCTGTCTTCTACAGTTGAAGTCGGAAGTTTACATACACCTTCGCCAAATACATTTAAACTCAGTTTTTCACAATTCCTGACATTTAATCCTTGTAAAACTTCCGTCTTCGGTCAGTTAGGATCACCACTTCATTTTAAGAATGTGAAATGTCAGCATAATAGTAGAGAGAATTATTTAGTTCAGCTTTTATTTCTTTCATCACATTCCCAGTGGGTCAGAAGTTACATACACTCAATAAGTATTTGTTAGCATAGCCTTTAAATTATTTAACTTGGGTCAAACATTTTAGGTAGCCTTCCACAAGCTTCCCACAATATGTTGGGTGAATTTTGGTTCATTCCTCCTGACAGAGCTGGTGTAACTCAGTCAGGTTTGTAAAGCTTCCTTGCTCGCACACGCTTTTTCAGTTCTGCCCACAAATTTTCTATAGGATTGAGGTCAGGACTTTGTGATGGCCACTACAATACCTTGACTTTGTTGTCCTTAAGCCATTTTGCCACAACTTTTGAAGTATGTTTGGGGTCATTGTCCATTTGGAAGACCCATTTGCGACCAAGCTATAACTTCCTGACGGATGTCTTGAGATGTTTATTTTTTTTTTAAATTAAATTTATCTTACCTTTATTTAACCAGGCAAGTCAGTTAAGAACAAATTCTTATTTTCAATGACGGCCTGGGAACAGTGGGTTAACTTAACTGCCTGTTCAGGGGCAGACAGATTTGTACCTTGTCAGTTCGGGGGTTTGAACTCGCAACCTTCTGGTTACTAGTCCAACGCTCTAACCACTAGGCTACCCTGCTGCCCCTCTTCAATATATCCACATAATTGTCCTTCCTCATGATGCCATCTATTTTGTGAAGTGCACCAGTCCCTCCTGCAGCAAAGCATCCCCACAACATGATGCTGCCACCCCCGTGCTTCACGGTTGGGATGGTGTTCTTTGGCTTGCAAGCCTCCCCCTCCTCCAAACATAACGATGGTCATTATGTATCATCAGAGGAGAGGGCATTTCTCCAAAAAGTACGATCTTTGTCCCTATGTGCAGTTGCAAACCGTAGTCTGGCTTTTTTTATGGCAGTTTTGGAGCAGTGGCTTCTTCCTTGCTGAGCGGCCTTTCTGGTTATGTCGATATAGGACTTGTTTTACTGTGGGTATAGATCATTTTGCACCTGTTTCCTCCAGCATCTTCACAAGGTCCTATGCTGTTGTTCTGGGATTGATTTGCCCTTTTCGCACCAAAGTACGTTCATCTCTACGAGACAGAACGCGTCTCCTTCCTGAGCGGTATGACGGCTGTGTGGTCCCATGGTGTTTATACTTGCGTACAATTGTTTGTACAGATGAACGTGGTACCTTCGGGCATTTGGAAATTGCTCCCAATGATGAACCAGACTTGTGGAGGTCTAAAAAAAAATTCTGAGGACTTGGCTGATTTCTTTTGATTTCCCCATGATGTCAAGCAAAGAGGCACTGAGTTTGAAGGTAGGCCTTGAAATACATCCACAGGGACACCTCCAATTGACTGAAATTATGTCAATTAGCCTATCAGAAGCTTCTAAAGCCATGACATAATTTTCTGGAATTTTCCAAGCTATTTAAAGACACAGTCAACTTAGTGTATGTAAACTTCTGACCCACTGGAATTGTGATACGGTGAATTATATATGAAATAATCTGTCTGTAAACAATCGTTGGAAAAATGACTTGTGTCATGCACAACGTAGATGTTCTCACCGACTTGCCAAAACTATAGTTTGTTAACACGAAATTTGTGGAGTGGTTGAAAACTAGTTTTAATGACTCCAACCTAAGAGTATGTAATCTTCCGACTTCAACTGTACCTGGCATAACACTGTCATAGCAGTGACATAATAGCTGTTATGAAAGGTCATGCCAAACAACTAAGTGCTATCAGTAAAAGGAGGGTGAAGGAACTAGTGTGAAAAGGAGTGATGAAGACATTTATCTCACTACAACTGTGGACGTCTACAGATTAGTACCAGCGAAGGGATAGCACAAGCTTGTTATAGGAAAGTCTGAATGCATTCGCAGACATATTCAAGGTAGACTTGTTTACATACTGCTGTGCGTTTTGTTGCTAACCTTACTTTGCTACCTTACAACTTTACCGTTTTTACTTTTTAATTACCGTTTATATTTTTAGTTATTCCCTCGCTCAGCTTTTTTTAATTCAACTTTTTCACTCTGGACTCTTTATCTGGACGTGGTTCGTCAGGACCTCCACCTGCCGAAGCTAAGTAGAGACAGTAACATGATGCCTTCTAATTGCAGTCGCTGTACTCATAATATACAGGAGAATAATCGCCTTACGGCGAGGATAGCTGTGCTGCAAGCCCAGCTTCAGACGCAATCGTTAGGCAAGGGTAATTTCAGTGTAGGAAAGGATGAAACAGCATCTGTGCCACCAGTAAGTACAGATAGTAGTATAAATCCCCTCGTACAGTTCCCGCTGCCGGACAACTTTCTCATGGCTTCTGGAGGGAAATGCTGTAGGAATGCTCAACCGGTATTGCTCATTCAGCCGACAAACTTTCAACCGGTTCTCCCCATTAAGCAGCAAGTCGGAGTCAGAGGCCAAGCCTTCTCTGGTTTCTACTCCTCCTATTACGGGGTCTGAGACGCGGGAGCCTCCCACCATTAGCTCTCACAAATTGAAAACCCTAGTCATTGGTGACTCCATTACCCACAGTATTAGACTTAAAACTAATCATTCAGCGATCATACACTGTTTACCAGGGGGCAGGGCTACCGACGTTAAAGCTAATCTGAAGATGGTGCTGGCTATAGCCAAAACTGGCAAGTGTAGAGAGTATAGGGATATTGTTATCCACGTCGACACCAAAGACGTTAGGATGAAACAGTCAGAGGTCACCAAGCCCAACATTCAGCGTGTAAATCACCTCGAAAGATGTGTCGGCATCAAGTACTTGTCTCTGGACCCCTCCCAGTTAGGGGGAGTGATGAGCTCTACAGCAGAGTCTCACAACTCAATCGTAGGTTGAAAACTGTTTTCTGCCTCTCCCAAAATATAGAATTTGTAAATAATTGTCCCTCTCACCCACAAACATGACCAAGCCTGGCCTGTTGAGGAGTGACGGACTCCATCCTAGCTGGAGGGGTGCTCTCATCTTATCTAAGAACATAGACAGGGCTCTAACTCCCCTAGCTCCACAATTAGATAGGGAGCAGGCCAGGCAGCAGGCTGTTAGCCAGCCTGCCAGCTTAGTGGAGTCTGCCACTAGCACAGTCAGTGTAGTCAGCTCAGCTATCTCCGTTGAGACCGTGTCTGTGCCTCGAACTAGATTGGGCAAAAACTAAACATGGCGGTGTTCGCCTTAGGAATCTCACTGGAATAAAAACCTCCTCCATTCCTGACATTATTGACAGAGATTGTGATACGTCACATCTCAAAATGTTTACAGGCCTCCTGGGCCATATACAGCGTTCCTCACTGAGTTCCCTGAATTCCTATCGGACCTTGTAGTCATGGCAGATAATATTCTAATTTTTGCTGACTTTAATATTCACATGAAAAAGTCCACAGACCCACTCCAAAAGGCATTTGGAGCCATCATCGACTCAGTGGGTTTTGTCCAACATGTCTTTGGACCCACTCACTGCCACAGTCATACTCTGGACCTAGTTTTGTCCCGTGGAATAAATGTTGTGGAGCTTAAAGTTTTTCCTCATAATCCTGGACTATCGGACCACCATTTTATAAATTTGCAATCGCAACTAATAATCTGCTCAGACCCCAACCAAGTATCATCAAAAGTCATGCTATAAATTCTCGGACAACCCAAAGATTCCTAGATGCCCTTCCAGACTCCCTCCGCCTATCCAAGGACGTCAGAGTACAAAAATCAGTTAACCACTTAACTGAGGAACTCAATTTAACCTTGCGCAATGCCCTAGATGCAGTCGCACACCTAAAAATAAAAAGCATTTGTCATAAGAAACTAGCTCCCTGGTATACAGAAAATACCCGAGCTCTGAAGCAAGCTTCCAGAACATTGAAATGAAAATGGCGCCACACCAAACTGGAAGTCTTCCGACGAGCTTGGAAAGACAGTCCCGTGCAGTATCGAAGAGCCCTCACTGCTGCTCGATCATCCTATTTTTCCAACTTTCCAACTTAATTGAGGAAAATAAGGACAATACAACATTTATTTTTGATACTGTTGCAAAGCTAACTAAAAAGCAGCATTCCCCAAGAGAGGATGGCTTTCATATTTTACCTCTTGGTGATGTCATTCAGTAACATAAGGTTAACTTTCAATGCTATGCGGATGACACACAGCTGTACACTTCGATGAAACATGCTGAAGCCCCAAAATTGCTCTCGCTGGAAGCCTGTGTTTCAGACATAAGGAAGTGGATGGCTGCACATTTTCTACTTTTACACAAACAGAGATGCTAGTTCTCGTTCCCAAGAAACAAAGAGATCGTCTGTTGAATCTGGCAATTAATCTTGATGGTTGTACAGTCGTTTCAAATAAAAGTGAAGGATCTCGGCGTTACTCTGGACCCTGATCTCTCTTTTGACGAACATATCAAGACTGTTTCAAGGACAGCTTTTTTCCATCTACTTAACATTACAAAAATCTGAAACTTTGTCAAAAAATGATGCAGAAAAATTAATCCATGCTTTTGTCACTTCTAGGTTAGACTACTGCAATGCTCTACATTCCGGCTACCCGGATAAAGCACTAAATTTTCACTTCAGTTAGTGCTAAACAGGCTGCTAGAATCTTGACTAGAACCAAAAAATGTGATCATATTACTCCAGTGCAAGCCTCTCTACTCTGGCTTCCTGTTAAGGCAAGGGCTGATTTCAAGGTTTTACTGCTAACGTACAAAGCATTACATGGACTTGCTCCTACCTATCTTTCTGATTTGGTCCTGCCGTGCATACCTACAAGTATGCTACGGTCGCAAGGCGCAGGCCTCCTAACTGTCCCTAGAATTTCTAAGCAAACAGCTGGAGGCTGGGCTTTTTCCTATAGATCTCTATTTTTATGGAATGGTCTGCCTACCCATGTGACAGACGCAGATTCGGTCTTTATTGAAGACTCATCTCTTCAGTAGGTCATATGATTGAGTGTAGTCTGGCCCAGGAGTGTGAAGTTGAACGGAAAGGCACTGGAGCAACAAACTGCCCTTGCTGTCTCTGCCTGGCCGGTTCCCCTCTCTCCACTAGGATTCTCTGCCTCTAAACATATTACAGGTGCTGAGTCACTGGCTTACTGTTGCTCTGCCATACCGTCCCTAGGAGGGGTGCGTCACTTGAGTGGGTTGAGTCACTGACATGATCTTCCTGTCTGGGTTGGCGCCCCCCCCCCCCCCTTGGGTTGTGCCGTGGCAGAGATCTTTGTGGGCTGTACTTGGCCTTGTCTCAGGATGGTAAGTTGGTGGTTGAAGATATCCCTCTAGTGGTGTGGGGGCTGTGCTTTGGCAAAGTGGGTGGGGTTATATCCTTCCTGTTTGGCCCTGTCCGGGGGTATCGTCGGATGGGGCCACAGTGTCTCCCGACCCCTCCTGTCCCAGCCTCCAGTATTTATGCTGCATTAGTTTGTGTCGGGGGGCTAGGGTCAGTCGGTTATATCTGGAGTATTTGTCCTGTCTTATACGGTGTCCTGTGTGAATTTAAGTATGCTCTCTCTAATTCTTTTTCTATCTTTCTTTCATTCTTTCTCTCGGAGGACCTAGGATCATGCCTCAGGACTACCTGGCCTAATGACTCCTTCAGTCCACTTGGCCATGCTGCTGCTCCAGTTTCAACTGTTCTGCCTGCGGCTATGGAACCCTGACCTGTTCACAGGACGTGCTACCTGTCCTAGACCTGCTGTTTTCAACTCTCTAGAGACAGCAGGAGCGGTAGAGATACTCCGAATGATCGGCTATGAAAAGCCAACTTACATTTACTCCTGAGGTGCTGACCTGTTGCACCCTTGACAACTACTGTGATTATTATTATTTGACCCTGCTGGTCATCTAATGAACATTTGAACATCTTGGCCATGTTCTGTTATAGTCTCCACCCGGCACAGCCAGAAGAGGACTGGTCACTCCTCATAGTCTGGTTCCTCTCTAGGTTTCTTCCTCGGTTCTGGCCTTTCTAGGGAGTTTTTCCTTTCCACCGTGCTTCTACACCTGCATCGCTTGCTGTTTGGGGTTTTAGGCTGGATTTCTGTACAGCGCTTTGAGATATCAGCTGATGTAAGAAGGGCTTTATGAATACATTTGATTTGATTCAAGATATCCATAGCGCATGTCAACTCAAGGGTTACAGATTTTGAAATACTAATTGTGTGGTCCTTTCAACGTGAACACCATGGTCTGGTTGACCCACTCTTTGAGGAACTTACACTGACCTTAAATCACAAGACCAAAAAAGTCCTCGAGACACTGCAGAGATTAAACCTGGGTCCCCTGACAACTCCTGACACTTCAAAGTAAACTTTTTCCCCAAAACTGTGCTTCAACTATTAAAGGGAGTGTACATTTTCACTCTGATATTGAAAGTCTGCTTGGAACAATGGCCTGTGGAAAATTGGCGAGGGAGACTGAATGGCCTATTTATACCTGGTATGACACTCTGAAAAGATCACAAAAAGAACAGTGGCTGATCTAACATTCCCTCTCGCTACACAAATGGCTTTTTCATGAAGCTTAATAGGAAATTATATGTTATTATGTCTTGCCACTTGACACACTGATTATAAAATGATACAATACAAAGACTGGGGGAGGAGGAAAAAAAATACTAAATGAACCGGTGGGGGAACACACTGATTTATTTTGAAAAGAATTACATTTTTTAATTCATTACTCTCCCAAGAAGCAATATACACCTCATTAAACGGAAATGGGGGGAAAATGTAATTGTTCTTTTTTTTCTCCTTCCACTCATCTCAGCGACCGAATCCTCTGAGTAACCTCTGAAATCTCATTCTCTCCCACTTTTGCCTCCCCCTCCTCATACCAAGACTATGATATGCAATGGTATTTAGAGAAACCCACTTTTCTCCCTCCCCTCGCCTCCATTCCCAAGCATTGTGCGGTCTCAGACAAACGAGTAGCAATCACAACAGGATCAAATCTAATCCGGAGATAAATCTACTTATTGGTAAATGCATGGGTAAATGAGTCCCTTGTAGTCATTACTTACCAAAGGCCTATACTCTCACTACTTAATACTACTTCTCTCAGTTCCTCTAATGGTGCAGCTTTGTTTGCTGTTTTGGGGATGTACGGCTGGCTGTACAATGCACCACCTCAAAATGAAGGACCTCGTAGATCATTTGGCGTCTGACAAAGCAATCTACACAGCTCAGAACTAGCAATATTTGTCAGGGTTTTTTTTCTCTCTCAAAGGCCATTATTGTGTCAACGTTTTCATATCGCTGTTCTATTTTGCCGCTAGCCCTCCTTTCTTCATTACTTTAAAATTATAATGTGGTTGTTGTGTTGTTAGGAGTTCAAAGTGTTGACTTCTTTTTAAACTTCAGAGACAAATATTTAGCAGCACTCTCGTCCCAGTCGTATCTCTACAGTTGTGAAGGTGAGTGGTAGGCCGACATTTCACATCCATGTCATCCTATGTAGTACCATGGCTGACATTTGACCTCTGCCTAAGCTCCCTCAGTCAAACTGCAACTGTATTCTCAAAAGGCGGGTTTCTCATGAGAAGTATCTCTCTAAAGAAACGCTCAATAGCCAAGGTCGGACAAAAGCCTGTCACATGCATCAACCAGATGGCGGAGCTCTTATGAATTCCTCTAAAATAGATTAATGCTGGCGTGTTGGGGAGGTGAAAGGTCCACTGGGTGAATAAACAATGAGTTTAACTCCCTTTGAGTCAGGTCAGACTTACAGAATGAGGCTTGGGTCGGGGGGGAATTCAGACCCACATTTTTCGGAGACTGAGGACAAAAAGGTCAGGAGTATTAGCAGAACACACCCTGAAGCCCCTGCAATCTCATCTCGAGTCCTGAGGAGGTAGGCTGCGCCCCAAACCCCCAAAAATACTGGCTACAGGCTTTTGTTCCCCTCGCAACAAGGGAAGAAAATGGCAGCGTCTAAGAGCTACTAAAAGGAGAAATCTTTAATCACCATCTTGAAAGGGACTATTGAGTGAGGCTGTGTCTCCCCTCTCCTCTGAACTGTCCGTCAGCCTTACCATGGAATTTGGGGGAGCCACTGAGGGGTGACAGGCGGGACTGTTAGATGGGGAGGGAGGGTCGGAGTGGAGGAATAGGACGCTTGAAGGGTGTCTGTGTGTGTGCATATCTATGTGTGTGTGCATATCTATGTGTGTGTGTGTGTGTGTGTGTGTGTGTGTGTGTGTGTGTGTGTGTGTGTGTGTGTGTGTGTGTGTGTGTGTGTGTGTGTGTGTGTGTGTGTGTGTGTGTGTGTGTGTGTGTGTGTGTGTGCGTGTGTGGGGGGAGGGGATTAGGCAAAAAAAATATGTCCAAAAATGACTCAAGTGGAACGTTCCGTGCTTGACTACCATGTGAGACCAAGCTGGCATGCCGGCGCTTTTCCCACAATCCCTCTTTGTTCGCTGGCGTGTCACCGGGCCCGCCGTGGGGAGAGAGGGAAAGAGAGACGAGCCACTGATCACTGTGAGGAGGAAAGGGGGGGGGGGATGATAGAGGGGAGCGGATATGGACCCTTCTCCTCCATCCAACAAGGCTCTCCATTCTCTCCATCTCATTTACATGGGATTGAATTCAAGGCAAGATGCATCACTTCTTTTTATTATCCGCCCTGTCTTTCTTGTTTCTTTGATTCTTATTATTCTCATTGTAGTTGAAGGGCAGGAGTACATGGCGGTAGTCTTTGATCTAGTCGGCCTTGCCTGTGATGAACTTCCACAGTCCTCTTCTCTAAAGACCAGCGCCTTCCCTCCTCACAGTGTCACTCGTTTAGATTAGAGGGCTTTGAGGTTTTCTCAGCGTTCAGGCTCTGGGGTTTCAGTGGAGAGGCTGATGGCCAAATCCGGACTTGAGATACACATGCGCAACCTGACTTTTCACGGCAACGCTCCATTTTCACCAGCATACTATTTACGCCTTGAGGACCAGTTTTCCAGACCTTGATTGAGTCTACTCCTGGACTAAAAAGCATGCTTGATGGAGAATCTTCATTGAAAGTGGAATTAAAGGAGAAGTTTACCTGAAATCCAGAAAGTCCCAAACATTGAAACTAGTTCAGTGTTTTCCTTCTCCCCGTCTCTGGAGTGCAGAACTGAAAGAGCTGCAAAAATGGTTCACGTAACTAGTGATGTTGCTGGTTGCAGGCCTTGCTCTGCTCCGTTGTCAGTGAATGCATGATTCACAAATCCGCAAATTGGACAAACTCATTGTTTTATTGACAGCGCACGGTCAAATTAGTTATTTTTGTCAAAAGTATTATAGGTTTTGAGTCGGGAAATGTACTTTTCCACCTAAAATATTTGCTATTATTTTGTATAATTATTGTATGTAGCCAACTGCCACAGCAGTGAAGATGGGTAACAACTGTGCATGAACGCCCGGTGTCAGTCAATAAAGAACTATTTGACTGTGTCTATTCCACTGAGACATCCATAGACTAAAATAGTTATTCAACCTTTGCAGTAGCATAGTCAGGGACTCCGTGTAGTGGGATTCCTATACAGTCATGTGAAGCTTTGGGAACACGACTCCTTTTCATTAGGGTTGACTTCCATATCCTCCATGAATCAAGTCTGGCCTACCGCACATGGTAAGTTAAGGGGGCAGTACTGTGTGGGGGAACAGGGTAGGCTAGGGTGGTATACCACATACCGGGCTATTTGGAAATAGCCACGGGATGGATTTTCAATACCGTCAAAATGTAACCTTTTATTTAACTAGGCAAGTCAGTTAAGAACATGACGGCCTACTCCGGTCAAAAACGGACGACGCTGGGCCAAATTGTGCGCCGCCCTATGGGACTCCCAATCACGGCCGGATGTGATACAGCCTGGATTCAAACCAGGGACTGTAGCGAGACACGTCCGGCACTGAGATGCAGTGCCTTAGACCGCTGCGCCACAATACCTTTGAAGCTATTTGAGGTTTTTCAATACATTTTCATATTTGTAGCTACTTTTTAAGGAAATACCTGCAGTCAACTTGTGCAATAAGTTAGGAGATAAAACAGATCATGTTCTTCAGGTCACCTGTCATATTATTTTATGAAACTTATCGTAGTTTCCCAGAACGGTTGAGCTAGTCATGTGTGTGTTTGTAAATAGGCACAACGGGAGAAAGCGGGAGTGCAAAAACGATGCATGACTATCATATTTCAAATGTTTATCATAGAAAGAATATAGCCAGCTACATTTCCTAATGAAGCGGTTCACAAAATAGGGCTCACGACCCAATGTGGGTCACCTGAAATGAAAATGGGGTGAAAACAATGTGTGTGGAGGGACAGAAACTCACATTAATACCTTTGTCAGATAAAACTGTTGAACAAATAATTAACGCTATTGCTAGCAATCAAGAGGAAACTGACTGAACGACTCAAAAATTCCCAAGCTTATGCCCTCCAAATGGACGTTAGCTGTGAGGCCCGAGATGGCCCTGCATTATGTCCGCTATATATATCGGGGGATGCTATTCACCAGAACAAATGGTTCTGTCTCACAATTCCCAAGCATAAAAAGGTACTGAGGATGTTCAGTTTGCTGAATGACTACATTTTTTTTATTTTTTTTTAACAGATTCCGTGGTGGGCCTTTGAACAGATGGGGCTCCATCTATGGCGGGACAGTGGGCAGGCCACTGCACTCTAGTTATGAAAGTGTCTCCCTCTGCCATATGGACTCATTGTATGATACAAAGAAGGAAAGTGGCAGCAAAAGAGAGCACAGAACTCAGAGATATACTGCAGCAGGTAACTTCCATTGTAAACTACATCCAACCACATCCACTGCACGCACGCCTGTTCGCAAAACTATGTGGAGATGTGGGATCAGAGCACGACAATGCTCTCTTTCACAGCGAGGCCTGGTGGTTATCGAGGGGGAGTGCTGGAAAGATTTTTCACATTGAGAGAGGAACTGTTGTCATTCACAATGGATGTAAAACATTTTTTTTAAAGCATTGGTTGACTTTCTGTGTAATGAAAAGACATATTTGGGAAACTGAAAGAACTGAACGCAAGCATGCAGGGGAAATATAAAATCATTCTACAGATGAGTGACCAAATCAGTGGATTCAGAGGAAAGAATTCATATTGGAAAGAGTCTTTCAAAAATGAGCCATAACAGAAAACAGCATCAGTAAGGGTCCCACATGAGTGATGACTGCTCACCTCCAGCGCTTGGAAGAGCACTTTAGGACATACCTCCCTAACCGTTTGACTATGATCCTGGCTCAGTTTACATGCCAGTAAGTGTAATCGAACAGCTGATCGAGCTGTCATGTGACATTCACAGGCCACTACGGAGGAGTTATGGTTCCTGACTCAAAAGGGCCCTGCCGTCTCCCTCTGAGCAAAAATGCCGCATTCAAAACAACTGGGAACCCGGAAATCTCCGACTTCATTGTATTCAAGACAACTGGGAACTCGGGGGGGAAAAACGAGCTCCGACTGGGAAAAATCGTTTTGAACGGTCATCCAACTCGGAATTCCAACTCGGGAACTCGGACCTCTTTCTAGAGCTCCGACTTTCCAACCTGAAGATCACTGACATCCTGATTTGACCTCTTATTTTTCCAGTTGTCTTGAAAGCACCGTAAAAAAAACATGGTACCCTTCGCCAGCACATATCTGTGTGAAGCTAGATTCAGTGCTCTCGTCTGCAAAACCAAATATTGATCCAGGTTGGATGTGACAGCAGAGATGAGGTGCGCACTGTCGACCACGCCCCCTGACTTTGAGAAGCTCTGACGCGCGACATGTATCAAGCACACCCATCTCCTCCGTGGTGGAACGATAAGATCAGACTAATTGGCAACTGACCCACATTAATAGTATGTGATGGTGAGTTGAGAAGACAATCAGAAATACTGTTAGAATGTTTTTCAATTGACTGCCATAGCCCTACATTTAAAAAAATAAACATTGGCTGTTACATAATTATTTTCACATGGTTGGGCTCCCATACATTTTCAAATATCAAAATGTCTTGGGCCAAAAGAGTTTGGGAACCCCTAAAAAGTTAATATTGCATTTTAAATGGAGAGAAGTAGGCTGGCAACAGCGAGAAAAGTACCAGAGAAAACTACATATCAGTCATAGGCGGTCTGCTGATAGAATGCCCATTCACGAATTCTCATCCGAGTGGAGAAGTGCAGAAATTACAATAAGAACCATTTTAAATCCGTACTTACAAAACGCAGCCAGATATTGCTTGTGTTTTATATTTTTTTCCTGTGTGAAAAACTAAGAATTATTTGTTAAAGTGACCCCTAAGTTTAACTTGCTAGTTATCTAAGAAAATGTAATAAGGTGACGGGACATCATACTGTGTTAGCTTTCTGCCGTGTTTGAGAAGTCAATGCCCTTTGGATTAGTTATCTGTACAGCTGCAACTACTATCTTTTAATTTCCTTGCATTTTTTCTCCTCTCTGTTCTCGCCCGTCTGCTACTCCCCCATCTTCTCTGAGCAGAGCAGGCAGGCCCATTGCCCAAGCACTCCAGACTCCACACAGACACAACATGTACACATGCTGCTGGAGAGCCAGTGCTGTTCTTCCTTTGTTCATTTGCACAATGTCTCTCTTTCACATTCACCTATTAATGTCAAAATCGCAAAACAATGACACTCGGTAGCTCCTACCCATCTATATATGTATAACTTTATGAGCTAGATTGCCTGTCTGTGTAATTTGTTTATTTTCGTTTTTGGTGCCCCCTTGTGTACTACGCTGGTAATACCGTAAATCCCAGGATGAACGAAGAACGGTATGACGATATGAAACTCTGGATACCGACCAACTCAATACCTTTTGACATTTAGCATCTGTGGTTTTATCAGTCAAACCCATAGACAGTGTATCTCCATCGAATGCAAACAGTCAAACTGCCTAATACCATCAACAGAAATCAGTAATAAAACTCTAGCTTGAAACAAGATTTCCGGTATGGCGACCATGAGATAGTCAGGTAAAAGGTGATCCGTTTGGCATTCCGTTTCTTCAGTAAAAATATGCCTCTTAATTAGGAAAGAACTTGACTCTAAAGTTAAGAAATAACTGAAACGTTATGTTGGCAACTACATGTTATGGCAAATACTAGATTGAGAAATAGAGACAAACAAACACAGCGATAAACACAGTGAAACAACGCGACCATGGACCAAGTTGCTGACGACTCGACTGAAGTGAGTTTAGAGACACTTCTAATACAAATTCACAGTGGCAATGAGAAACAGATTTTGTCAAAACAGTCTAAACTGATATGACTGAGCAAACGTGTGGAGGCCAAAACCGGGTTAACCCTGGAGAAAATCGTATGAGAAAAGCTCCAGAAAACCGTGGATGAACAAAAAGACATCATTACGGGGCTTACTTAAAGATTAGACGAGATGGAGGACTTCAGTCGCCATTCAAGTCTTTGTTTCATGAATTTCTCCGAGAGCTGTGGATAAACTGGAATGGAGGAATTTCTCCGAGAGCTGTGGATAAACTGGAATGGAGGAATTTCTCCGAGAGCTGTGGATAAACTGGAATGGAGGAATTTCTCCAGAGCTGTGGATAAACTGGAATGGAGGAATTTCTCAGAGAGCTGTGGATAAACTGGAATGGAGGAATTTCTCCAAGAGCTGTGGATAAACTGGAATGGAGGAATTTCTCCAAGAGCTGTGGATAAACTGGAATGGAGGAATTCCTGGAGGAGGTAATACCACAACTACTGGGCCAGGAGAGCATCACACGGACTCCCACAATTGAAGGAGCACATCGAACAGGCGGCCCGAGAGGGGACACAAGCAGCAAACTAAGGGGCAAAGTTCCTTAAATATAGGAACAAAGATTAAGTTCCCACGACTGGTCATCAAAGCCAAAAAGTCAGGAGTTGGACCTTTGATGTGTGAGGGCCGATGACATGAGCAGAGACCTCTACATGAAAGGCAGATCATTTGACCGAATACAGAAAAAGCTATGGGAAAAATGAATCCCGTTGTCTTTGGTTTACCCTGCACAACTACCGGTCAAGCGGAAGGAAAGAGACAGCACACTAAAATCAGCTAAATAAGCAACCCGATTCCTGGATAACCTGGACATGATGGAAATGGCAATGAATGAACTGTATAGACCAGGACTGCCTCTCAACAGGCGATGTACGACAGATGAGGCACTGGACTATTACACCCCACCACATCAAAAGGCACAAAAGAGAAAGGTAAGCCTTCACTCACACACCTATTGAAAAGACAATCCCAGCACCATCCAGGTGGATCTGTCGAAATTAATAACTCTTTAATGACTCATGGCTATGCAGCCCAAATGACAACCCATTCATTGGTAGGCTATAGGCATGATCTATTTGTTTAAGATACAAACTGATGAGTCAGCAAGACAACGTGTTGATCGCTATAATCTGGATAATTATGTTTGGATGCTCCCAAGCTGACAAAGGCCTGAGTGGGTGGAAATAATTTAAATGTAAAACAAAAAACAAAAAAAAGACTTGGAGAGATCAAACACTTCATGTCATACTGCCTAAGACACTGAAATTGTAAGCACACAGTACTTTTATTTCCATTGCTATCTTTCCTTTCCTTCTTTAAAAAAAAATGTTATTTACTTTTGCCAAAATTAAGGCATTTACAACAGGGACATTTATATATGAATTGAAAAATGTGTTCAATGCGGGCACTCTGAAACTCTGAAAAATCAGACCAGAGTAGAGTCATTATACCATCAGCTCTTAGTGATCTGCCAGCTCTGCTCCCCGGTGGGTCAAGACAACAGAACTGTAGGCTACTCCAGTAGTTATAGGCCTACAAATGTTTGCATTTATTTCATTGGACAATTATATGGATAGTTGAATGAATTTCTCTCCTTAATATATTATAATGATGCCTAATGGCTAAATAGTCTAATTCATTTTATTCTCAATTAACACTGGGATTGGCAAGTACTTTTTCATTTTCCCCCTCTTGTTATGACCCTGAGAGAGCTAACCTATTTCTTTCCTTTGGCGTAAAAAAACCAAACAAACAAGAAGTAGGCCTATCACGCTGGCCAGGGCAAATAATGAATGTATACTTCAGAAGGGTCTCATCTATCTTAGAAGGTAGAAACAGCCCTAGACAGGGCTCCTTGATTATAAATCACTATATTTACTTCAAACACAAATTATACTAGTTGACTACACATAGGATGGACACATAGTAATGACATTCAATCCACAGTGGTTGGGAATGGGTACGGATACTGAACACGCAGCGACCCAGACCCCTCCACTGTCGGAGATTACACATACTAACTCATATATATATATATATATATATATATATATATATATATATATATATATATATATATATATATATATATATATATATATACATACACACACACACACACACATATATTTGTATAAATAATAATAAAATTGTTAAAAAAGACTCATTCAAAAATAATGTGTTTCATTTAGTCCTACTTGGGCAATATACACTACATGACCAGAAGTATGTGGATCTCATTCCAAAATCATGGGCATTAGTATGGAGTTGGTACCCCCTTTGCTGCTATAACAGCCTCCACTCTTCTGGGAAGGCTTTCCACTCAATGTTGGAACATTGTTGCGAGGACTTGCTTCCATTCAGCCACAAGATCATTAGTGAGGTCGGGTATGGAAATGGGGGGATTAGGCCTGGCTCGTAGTCGGCGTTCCAATTCATCCCAAAAGTGTTCGATGGGGTCAGGGCTCTGTGCAGGCCAGTCAAGTGTTTTTTCACACCAATCTCAACAAACCATTTCTGTATGGACCTCGCTTTGTGCACAGGAAAGGGCCTTCCCCAAACTGTAGCCACAAAGTTGGAAGCACAGAATCATCTAGAATGTCATTGTATTCTACAGCGTTAAGATTTCCCTTCACTGGAACAAAGGGGCCTAACCCGAACCAGGAAAAACAGCCCCAGACCATTATTCCTCCTCCACCTAACTTTATAATTGGCACTATGCACTCGGACAGGTAACAGCGCAGTAGAGATCACAATAATGAGTTAGATGTTTTTGATTGGTAATGAACCTGAGGGACGCATGATACGCTGAATCAAGGGCTCTCAACAACCCTTATGCTGGTAATAAAAACCTATTCTTAGCTTGAGCTTCCTTATCAAGTTCTCCACATGAACAGTGAAGCTCAGCTTGTCATCAACCCACACACCCAAATGTTTATACACTTTGACTTGCTCTATGTTATGACCAGCCAATGTAGCAATGACATGATTAGTTACATGCCCGGCATTTGAAAATACCAGGAATTTTGTTTTTGCCTGAATTCAGAACCAGCTTTAAATCATACAGATTCTGTTGTATGATGTTAAATGCTCTTTGGGCATTTTCAAAAGCTAAAGATAAACTACTACCACTTGAAAAAAGAACAGTATAATCTGCATAAAAATGAACATCCGCTGTTTCAATATGATCCCCAATGTTGTTGATATACACAATGAACAACAGTGGGCCAAAAAAAGACCCTTGCGGAACACCTGAGCACAACTCCATGGACTCAGATTTTCAACCATCCGCCATTACACATTGGTTTATAAATTACCTATCAAATTGTACACAATCTAGACCGTGACCAGTAATTCCACAACATGTTAACCTTTGCACTAACACAGCATGGTCCACAGTGTCAAATGCCTTTGACAAATTAATAAACACAGACACACAATGTAACTTCTTGTCAAGAGCACAGTGGATGTCATTTAAAACCTTCAATGTTGCTGAATCAGTGCTGTGGCCAGATCTAAGCCTGATTGCATTCCATCTAAGATGTTGTTTTCTTGGAAGTAGGCCTTCAGCTGTCTACTAACTTAGGACTCCAGTATCTTTGACACTACAGACAAATGTTGATAAGGGTCGATAGTTGTCAAGTGGCGAAGGATCTCCACCTTCCAGGAGAGGCAGTACAAAAGCCGATTTCCATAACTTGGGAATTTCCTTAACATCAAGCATAAGGTTAAAAATACATGCTAAGGGGGAGCAATGATGTCTGCAGCTAGGTGTAGGAAGTGGAGGTCTAGATCATCAGGGCCAGGGGATTTTTTTCTATCAGTTTCTTTCATGGCTTTACACACTTCTGAAACAGAGAAGGATGAAAAGGAGAACCTGGTGAAGGAGTGCACAGGGGTGTCAGGTAAACTCATAGGGGGCTCAATTATACCTTTGACCTTTTCAAATAAACAGCTTCCTGCATCTAGAAAATGCTGATTTAAGGCTTTCACAATGGAGGTTCTCTCAGTTACAATCTGCGTGTCTTCCAACAATTGTTTTGGAAGCTTGTGTATCTTTTTTGCACTCCAAACCATTCACCAATTGCCAAAATTTGGAGGGATTATTTAAATTATCCGAAGTAGATTTCAGGTAGTGGTCTGTTTTCAATTTTCGGATCATAGCCACACCCATATTTCGAAGATGTTTAAAAGCCATCCAATCATCAGCCGAACCAGGCCCTCTTGCTTTAGCCCACATAGTATTCCATTCCCTTATGATTTTAGTAAGTTCATCAATAAACCAAGGGTTCTCTCTGCCCTTAATTCTGAATTTAAAAAAAGAGGCATGCCTATTGCATACATCCTGGAATATGTTGTGGAAGTAAGAAAAGGCTAGTTCAACATCAGTGATTAATTCCATTCTATTCCATTTAATGCTAGATACATATTTGTAAAAAACCTTGAATATCAAGCCGTTTCCAGTTTCTTTTTGTAATGAAACATGGAGATATGCTGGAAAGGTGGCATCCTATGACGGTGCCACATTGAAAGTCACTGAGCTCTTCAGTATGGCCCATTCTACTGCCAGTGTTTGTCTATGGAGATTGCATGGCTGTGTACTCGATTGTATATGCCTGTCAGCAACAGGTGTGGCTGAAATAGATGGATCCGCTAATTTGAAGGGGTGTCCACATACACTATATATACAAATGTATATTGGATTTACCAATGGAATCATCAGTCGTATTATATATATTCACACTGTATACCCCGGTATACAGTATAAATGGTATATCACCCAAACCTAGTGGTTTGATACATTACACATGTTAGGAAGAGGATATAGTTTAGTTGATGACTTGTCTAGAGATGCATCCTGCACACAATTAAAATCCCCCCATATAACATTCCCAAATGGAACACTTGAAAATAACTAATATATAATATATATACATATATAACATATATATATATACACATATAATCACACAGTATAAATGTGTTTTATTTATTTTCTCCTTCATAATGCACCTTACTTCAAATTAGACATTTATGGTTGACTAGAGCATATTTAAGTCTGGCCAAGACTATATATATATATATAGTCTATAGTATATATATATATGTATTTTATATATAAGTTATTTTTGAGTGTTCCATCTTAGAACGTTATATGGGGGGATTTTAATTGTGTGCGGGATGCAACTCTAGACAAGTCATCAACTAAACTATATCCTCTTCCTAACATGTCTAAGGTATTAAACCACTAGGCTACGCCACTGCTTACAACTGTTGCCTAAATTGTCCCCCCCCCCCATATTATTATGATGATTTTTTTTTAAATATTGGTAATACTGTATACCCAGGTATGGTACAGAAATGGTATGACGGTATGAAAATCTGGATACCACCCGACCCTACAAACTACAACATCAAAGAGATGGGTCTGTGTGAACTGTGGAGATCAACATCTGACTGAAAGAGAATACTCCTCTTGCTCTTACCTCCACAACTCTTATTCAACAATGAACTTTTTATAGTAAACTCTTCTTTAATTGACCGTGTTTCTGAATGTCAATACCTTCCTATAATAATTACGGACAATAGCCTATTGTCATTCATGTTAAAGCTTAAAACACCTTAAGCATAAAACACCTTAAGTTAATTTCCCCCTTATCTTTTCCCTTAAAGTTTTCTTAACTTTAAGTCAGTTGCACAAAACATTTTAAGGTGAATTTCCCGCTTAAATTAAGTGAAACAGGTAAGGGTGAGGTCCCTTAACAGCATCATTCAGTATGGATATCAATGTAAACAGCATTTGTGGAGGTGAATGTTGCTTTCATCTGCTAGAGTTACAAAAGGAAAACATCAACCAGCCTGCTAGCTACTTAGCTAAAGCTTGACTTACTAGAAAGTGATATAAACAAGTTGAGAAAAAAAGTAACTATAAGAAACGTGATGATTTATCTTCTGAAGCAATTTGGTTATCCTGTCCTATTTTCTCGCAAAATGAAAGCGATCTTTTTGAGGAGACCTCTAGTCAGTGAATCAGTCTGTCTCCATGGTAACCAGACATTCTAACATATACGCCTTCAAACTACTGTAAAACCCCTTATGTGTGCTATTACCTGAGGAAATATTTGAGGGGCTCTATGCAACACCCTTAAACAATTCCCTTCGGTAAGGGAAAATTATTCCTTAAGGGAAACACTAAAGATGTTTTATACAACCGGGCCCAAGAGTTAACCTCATATCTCAACACACAGATAGACATGTTTTAGGAAATAAATGTAGAGGAAGTATGCCCAACTGTCATCTGGGAAGCTCTTAAAGCATATATGAGAGGTTGTATTATTGTCTTACTCTTCACATAATAAAAGACAGAGCCATAAATAATTAGAAATACTAGAACAGAAAATCCATGACAGAAAGCAAACACAGTTCAGATAAACAGTTGAACACTTTGACGCTTTGAATATAACACAATAAAACACCAGATCTGCAGAGATTGCTGCCATAAAATCCAACCAACAATAAGTTGAGCAAGGTGAAAGTGCAGGGAAAATGCTTGCTTGGAAAATTAAGAGGAAGAGGAACGTACCATTCCCAACATTCAACCCCCCAGATGGTAGCATAACAATGGATCCTTCTGAAATCAACTCAGTCTTTAAAACATTTGATCAAACTGTATTGATACCAAACTGTATCAATCCAAAAACAAACGTTCAAGGGAGGATATAGTGAAATAGGGATGGACATGAGTAATCAAGTCCTCGAATGGACGTCAAAACCCGATCTTTAACCAGAGATAGTAATTTTGTCTTGAAGACAACGTTAATTTGCTTAGACTCTAGTGTTCCATTTGTATATGTGCATTTGCGGGGCACAACAAAAACAAAACCAAGCCAAACATCACACAGTTCTCCCTAAATTCCCTTTCTCATCCATGTCTCACTCACTCAATTGCGTTCTGATCGCTCCATCTATACGCTGATTGCACACACAAGCTCCCTTAAGACCTACATAAATAAATGCCTACAAAAACATATCTAACTGATGGGATACAGAAGCTACATTCCTTGCCAAATGACAACAGTTTCATCACAAATTCAAAATGGACTGGTTGACTGAAGTAAGTAAATTTGTGTTCCAACAATGAGCACTGCGGTTTTGGAATAACTGTGTCCTGTCTATTTTCCACTTAGGGTCATTTGCAAACTGCTAGTGACATTTAGAATTTGTTAGCCTAGGCTATGTGCAAAAACATTTGTTTGATAAAGACAAAAGGGCATATTTTCATGCCTAGGCTTACTCACCAAACAGATGTCGTGGGTGTAATTCATCCTCATGCTGTGTTCAATGTGAAATTCTTCATCCAATTAGGAAATTCGAAAGAACAGGAAGAATAAACTAAATCAAACATCTGTATATCAAAAAGACAGATTGTCTATTTTATTCTGTTCTAGTGCATCATGGTTTTTCTTTCACAATATAACAGGTGTGTCTTGGCTGTAATAAGGGCTTGGAAAGTAAAGGAGTCTGGTCTGCTAAATGAACAGAACAAGGCTATGCCATTGCACAGCCATGGGCTTCTACAAGCAAGCACCAATGCTGAGGTTACTGCCTTTTTAAAGATTGTGCTCCACGATATAATATATCCAGTTGATATTACGCTTTCAATAAATTAATGTTAAAATGGAACTTGTTTTTCTATTGACTGAATATATATATCGGGCAATTTAGCAATTAGGATTTGTTATCTGTAATGGTTATGATAAATTATGCATCGATGCACACTGTTACCTTATAGATAATGAGCACATTTTTTGTCTTTCAGTGTAGGCCGTGTGTTCTAAAAAAATAAACAAAAAAACACGAGTACTCGAACACTCCAAAAATGTCTAATGCCCATCCCTAAAGTGAACCATCTCCTGGTAATGATGAGATTAGATTAGTTTAGTAATCACATGCACAAGGTTTTGAAGATATAATTGCAAGGTACAGTGAAATTCTTAAGCTCTGAGCTCCAACAGTACAGGTCAACAAGAGAAGTGAATGTAACACGGTTACATTTTTATGGGGGGAGTAGGTAGCTGCCTGGTGGTGGCTATTCAGCAGCCTGATGGTCTGGGGCTAGAAGCTATTGGCCAGTCTAGTTTTTCCCCCATAATGCTGCTATACTGCCCGCGTCTGAGTGATGGAAGCGGGAGAACAGGCCGTGGCTCAGGTGGCTGAGGTCCTTGAGGTCTTGTCGGTGTCCTGGAGGGCAGGCAGTGTCCAACCAATGGTGCGTTTGGCTGAGCGTATCACCTTCTATAGAGCCTTGCAGTTAGTGTCGGTGGAGTTGCCGTACCGGGCTGTGATGCAGCCCGACAATATTCTCTCGATGGAGCACCTGTAGAGCACCGAGGGCCCTCGGGGACAGGACAAATTTCTTCAGCCTCCTGAGGTTGAAGTGTCACTGTCGTGCCTTCTTCACCACGGTGTCCGTGTGGTTTGACCATTTCAGCTTCTCCGAAATGGGATACGCCAAGGAAGTTTTTGATCGTCTCCACATCAGACCTGTTGTTGAGGATGGGGGCATGCACAGACTGGTTCCTCCTGAAATCCACAATCAGCTCCTTTGTTTTGCCGACGTTGAGGCGAGGTTGTTTACCTGGATGCCCAGGCTGAGCTGTAGTCAATGAACAGCATACTCACATATGCATTCCTTTTGTCCAGGTGGGTGCCATCAAGAGTGCCTACCTCCTCTCTGTAGGCTTTCTCGTTGTTGTTGGTGATCAGGCCTACTACTGTCATGTCGTCAGCTAACTTGATGATGGAGATCGAATTGTGTGAGGCCACGCAGTTGGTATACAGGGGGACACATGTTGAGGATCAGTGTGGAGGAGGTAATGTTGCCTACCTTCACCACCGGCCTGTTAGGAAGTCCAGGACCAAGTGGCAAAAGGGAGGAGCTCAGGCCCAGGGCCGTGACCTTTTTGGTGAGCTTGGAGGGCAATTTTTTTTTTTTTTTTACCTTTATTTAACCAGGCAAGTCAGTTAAGAACAAATTCTTATTTTCAATGACGGCCTGGGAACAGTGGGTTAACTGCCTGTTCAGGGGCAGAACGACAGATTTTGTACCTTGTCAGCTCGGGGGTTTGAACTCTCAACCTTCCGGTTACTAGTCCAGCGCTCTAACCACTAGGCTACACTGCCGCCCCTATATGGTATTGAAGGCTGAGCTGTAGTCAATGAACAGCATACTCACATATGCATTCCTTTTGTCCAGGTGGGTGAGGGTAGTGTGTAGTTCAATGGCGATTGCCTTGTCCATGGATCTGTCAGGGCGGTAGGTAAATTGGAGAGGGATGAGGTGATGTAGTCTTTGATTAGCCCCTCGAAGCACTTCATGATGATTGGAGTGCTATAGGTCGGTAGTCATTCAGTTCAGTTACTTAAGGATCCATTGTCATGCGGATCCTTCCACCCAGTATCACTCTTGTATGTGGAATACAAAATCATTGCTGAGGTATTGGCTTTTCGCATAGAAACAGTGATACAAAAGTTGATTCACTCAGAACAGGACATCTTCAGACAATCTCTGCCGTTTTTTCAATATAATCCACCATACCAAGAACTTGAACGCTCCACAAGTGGCAGTATCAATAGATTCTGAAAAAGCATTCGATAGGGTGGAATGGGCATATTTGGTGGCTGTCTTAAAAAAAGTTTTGGTTTGGTATTTATTTCCTGGATTAAGATATTGTACAAATCCCCAAAAGCATCTATATGAACAAATGGACAGATCTCTGAATCAAGAGGGACAAGACAGGGATGCTCTTTGTTTAGTTGTTTATTTTCATTAGCAACAGGACCCCTTGCATCAATACTTAGAACTCATGGCTCAATCTGGAGCATAGAGATTGGTGGAGATCAACATGTGATATCATTGCATGCAGATTACATTTGACTTTATCTGAAATAGAACATTCTGTTATTTATTTTAATACTTTTGAACACATATGGTGCTGTATGAGGATTCAAAGTGAATTGGGAGAATTCTCATTTCTAATCAGCACTTCTCAGGCTTAGGAAGTATATTTCAGTGGAAATGGACAGACACATTTAAAGTACCTGGGTGTTCTGATACCATGCATTCTGGAGGAGGCATATGAAGTCAATGATTTTTAATTTAATAGTTAAGAATGAATCTGATGTTCAAAGATGGAGATCTCTCCCTATCTATATGTTAGGTAGGTTCAACATAATCAAAATTAATATATTACCAAGGTTGATGTATTTATTCCAGGCCCTGACAGTTGAAATTCCATCCAACTTTTTAAAGTAAAAAATGGCCTACTCTCTTTATTTGGAATGGAAAGACCACAAGACTCTAATTGTCTGTTTTACACTACGCTATAAAGCTGGAGGTCTTGAACTAGGCTACCTCATATGGAGATGTATTACTGGGCTGCACAACTGCGTTCACTTAAACAATGCACAGATGACTAACCTTGTGCATGGAGGAGTATTGAAGCAATCAATGTAACCTTAAGATCTCAAATATATTCACTACCCCGGGTCCAAGGAGTTGAAGAAAAAAGACAGACATTCCAGTGATTCTCAATTCCATTCGTATTTGGCTAGATGTACATCAATTCACGAGGTGGAATGAACTAATATTGCCAGGCCACCCTACTTGGAATAACCCCACCTTATTTCCAATGTTTAATGACAACACCTTTAAGTCCTGGTGGCATCATGAATGTTTAACATGTGTACTATGATGGATCTCAACTTGTCATTCACTCAATTCCAAGAAAGATTGGGATTCTCCAAAGCAGACTTCTTTAAATTCTTACAACTCCGAAATGTCATTCAATCTCTTCAACAGAATCTGGATGAATCTAAAGCATCTAGCACAAAAAAAATATACTGAAAGAAGCTGCTAAGCCAAATAAGTGAATTGCCAAGTTAGATCAAGGGTTGATTGAAACTCTACCCAACGGTTCATAACCTTCAAGGAAAGAATTGACAACAGATCTAAAAGGAAGAGATTGAGGAGAACCATTGGTCACCTGCTCCCACAACCTAAGACAAAATACTGCAATTGAAGTTAATTCATTGGACTTACCACACTCCTGCCAGAATGCATGTAATACACCCAGAAATGTCACATCTCTGTTGGAGATACACAAAGGAACCCTATTACACATGCTGTGGTCCTGTAATAAACTGACACCATTTTGGGATAATGCATGTGCTATCATTTCATTTTGTCTAGGAATTTATATCCATCCATCTCCACAATTATCTCTTTTGGGAAATTAATATATTGGTGATCAATAGAGAAAGTTTTGTAATCTCGTTCTAATTATTGCAAAAACATTTTATAGACATCAATTAAAAAATATTCACCCTCTATAACAAACTGGAGGATTGTTTGACAAAATTTGTAAACCATACAGTGCATTTGGAAAGTATTCAGAGCTCTTGAATATTCTGCAGCATTGAAGGTCTAAGAACACAGTGGCCTCCATCATCTTTAAATGGAAGAAGTTTGAAACCACCAGGACTCTTCCTAGTGCAGGCCGCTTGAAGTTTGCCAAAAGGCACCTAAAGGACTCTCGGACCATGAGAAACAAGATTCTCTGGTCTGATGAAACCCAGATTTAACTCTTTGGCCTGAATGCCAAGCGTCACATCTGGAGGAAACCTGGCATCATCCCTACGGTGAAGCATGGTGGTGGCGACATCATGCTGTGGGGATGTTTTTCAGCAGCAGGGACTGGGAGACTAGTCAGGGTTGAGGGAAATATGAATGGAGCAAAGTATAGAGATCCTTCATGAAAACCTGCTCCAGAGCACTCAGGACCTTAGACTTGGGCAAAAATTCCCCTTCCAACAGGATAATGACCCTAAGCACACAGCCAAGACCATGCAGGAGTGGCTTTGGGACAAGTCTCTGAATGTCCTTGAGTGGCCCAGCCAGAGCCCGGACTTGAAACCGATCGAACATCTCTGGAGAGACCTGAAAATAGCTGTGCGGCGACACTCCCCATCCAACCTGACAGAGCTTGAGAGGATCTGCAGAGAATGGAAGAAACTCCCCAAATACAGGTGTGCCAAGCTTGAAGCATCAGACCCAAGAAGACTGGAGGATGTAATCGCTGTCAAAGGTGCTTCAACATAGTACTGAGTAAAGGGTATGAAAATGTGAGGATTTTTTATACATTTGCAAACATTTCTAAAAAGCTGTTGCTGAGTCATTATGGGGTATTGTGTGTAGAATTATGAAAAAAACAAAACAATTGAATTTTAGAGTAAGACTAATGTAACAAAATGTGGAAAAGGTCAAGGGGTTTGAATACTTTCTGAAGGTAATCACCTTGGGCAATGTGTTGTATAGTGGGCTTTTGTGTGTGTGTGGTGTTATTTGTGGGGTGCTGTGGAAAAACAAAATGGTAAAAAGATAAATCACCCCCCATTTTGTGTGTGTTTATGGAAGTGAAGTTTGCTCAGGATCACACTCGCCCCTCCTGTCACTCCTTTTGTGGAGAGAACGTGACATGAGCAAATACAGGTAGGCATACAGACTCCGTGGATATTCAAACTGATTCTAGTCCTTCACACATCCCAGTTCCAGTTATTCCCAAGCCGTCGCTAGCAGGCCCTAAATCTCAGCCCCCAAACAAACAGGAGTTAAAGTGCCACACCAATCGCTCTGTGCCATGAATAAAGAACCATTGATAGTGTGTTCAACTCCACCGTGGCATCCCGGACGCTGCACAATATCCACCAGGTCCGGGAGTGAGCATTACACCTTCACAATGAATCAATCCAATTATTTAGGGTTGATTTCCCTATCCTCACACCAAGAACCAAATATGGCTTACTGCACATGGAACATTATAGGGTGAGTACTGGGTGGATAAATGATGCCCCTGAAATGTAGGCTGTACCCTTTGAAGTTTAGCCTCTGTGCTTCTATCGGCCTACCCGTGTGAATAAGCCTCGAGAACAAACCCCGAAATACCACCAACAAAAACAATTAACATAGCCAATCATCACCATTACCCCCTTTTGTGAGTGTGTGTGTCTGTGTGTGTGTTTATGGAAGAAAAGTTTGCTCCCCCTCCCCTACCTCCCATCCTGCCACTCTCCTCTTTGCAGATCTATTCAGTTCAGGTCTCCTTTGTTCGGGAGACTTCCTTTGAGGCCCCCGGAATCTTCTTCTCTCCGTTCTTTGTGTCGGAGATGAAAAGGGCGCCGTTTATTATGTCTCCCAGTAGCGCTCCAGCAGCCAGGAGCAGCCCAGCCACTCAAGCATTGAGCAAGGTCAGGAGCGAGCGTCTCCTCTGACTTGAAAAAGTGTGTGGAAAGGGGAGAAAGATGGGGAGCGAGATGGGGAGCGAGAGTGTGTGGGCAGGAGACAGTGGAGGGAGATGGGGGGGGGGGAGGGAGGGTTCAATAGAAAGTAAAGGAAGAGGAAAGAGAGAGTGCTCGAGTTCTACCTCTGTATCTCTTGCTTCTGAGGAGGCTTTTCCTGTGGCTGGGAATGACCTCCGAGTGAGTGGAGAAAGGACTATCATCTCACGTTTAGTCTCATCACACACAGTGCCAGCTGGTAGAGCTGTGCCTTGGGCCACACAGTAGGAGCCACACAAGATACTGGGGGCGACACTGCTGGTGAAATTCACTGAAGCTTTTTCTGCTACAGTTTCCGTAGCAAGACAGAATATCACACACAAGTTCAACAGGGCCAATATTGTATAAATGGATACAACCAGACATTATCCCCAAACGTACCATAGATACAGTAAGCTTCTGGTTTCAGTTTGAGAACTTGAGAGGTAGGCCCGATCCCTAACTCTGTAAACAGGTTTTCTAAACTCCCTTTCACAGCAGATGAAATATTATTGAAAAGACTAATCATATGTATACTATAATCATAGGAAGAATGAGAAATACAGTAACATATTTTAGTTCTCAGGATGTCACCCATCACTCTCGGACGGGTCGGCAACAAGTGGCCCGTATGCCATTGCTGGCACGCAAGTGATTTTTTGGGGCACCCTAAAATGTTTGTCATTTTGGGGGGGGGGGCGCAATCTGCTCCCAGGTGTTCACTCGATTAAAAAATGATGGTAATGTCTCAATCAAGGTATGACTCAAGGTATGAAATTATTGGTATTTTAAAATACAATCTCTTATTGGGCTTAGTTGTGGTCAATTTGCAGTGTACAATTATAATTATGTTTCCAGCCCCGCAAACATCCGCTCTGACAAAAATCAGTCCGTGGTTACCCCTGCTCTAGGAAAAGTCTTTCTATCTTATCAACCCCCTCTCTTGACGAGAAAACAGGACAATCAATGAGTGTAGGCTGTAGGACATTGTATAAGATTCAGCATAATCTGATAGGAACAGTGTTCCCTCTTCGCCAGTGTGCTACAGCCAAAAGCTGAGGGACTGAAGTGGGCCTTACAGAAGCAACTCACAGTATGGAGTGCATCCAAAAGCACAATGTACCACCCCCCTTCATGTATTACAGGCTCAAAAAGTTGCTTTAAATTATTTCTGCTGTGTTGAAAACGGCTGGTGAAAAGTAAGCAGAAAGCCGACACTGAAGATTCTGAAAGGAGATGGAGTGCGGAATGACGCAGGATAAAGAAAATAAGAATGATCAACATCACTTGGTCGGTTTCTCTTCTTCATTGAAATGCAGAGAGGATCCAGCCCAGGCCATACGGTCCCACAGTTGGATTTGGAATAAATTCATTTCTGTCTTTGCTCTTCTTTCTTCCCTTCCGCTCCCTTTTAAATATCAGATTTTCATGCTTCAGTCATTGGATTTCCAGTGAAATTTCTTGGAGACAATTTCTCGCAGCTCCAGCTGTGCCACTCAATGGCATTCGTTCCCCTTGTTGGCTCGCTTCTCCACATTTTTTGGAGTGCGGCAAATTGCCGTTGACACGAGTCAACCGGAATTACCCAATGCAAATCCTCTTCTGGGCCGGGCCCGGGTCTCGGATGTTTGCATCGAGCGAGGATGTCACAGTGGAGTTTAACAGAGGTAATTGGAAAAGCATATGCAGCCCAGGCCAGGATGACACACACTGGGTGCACCTGGCATTGCTCGACTCCTCTCCAACTGATACACAGAGGGACTGACAAGGAGGAGAGAGGGAGATTAACTATTTGTGAATATAGGGTATATTGGCTGTTACACACACCATTTCCTCCTACACTTAGGCTACTTGTAATACCTGGCCTCTTTACAAACACCATTATCTGTTGTCCTGTGAACCAGCCATACAACTTTCTTCAAACAGTTAAAGGGAAAGTAAGTGAATCAATACTCTTATTTCCTCAAGTTCTGATGTAAGGATAAAACTTAACAAACATTGTTTAAAAATAAATTTTGTGTGATTGTCTCCCAAAACAATTTTGTGCCTACCTAAAAATATATCTGTAAAGAAAGTAATACTCATTACATCCTTGTATAAAACAACCAAATGATGCTTTGGATATTCAGATGAGAATTTACTGAGCAGTAGGATGAACTGCTATAATGATGATGGGTCAGAGAGGACTAATGGGAGTAAAGACAATATACCCCATTAGAGAACATATGACACACACGAACGTGGTAACATTCTTAACTTCTAGGCCTGTCTGAGCAGAGCTGGCGCAAAGCGGAAGCTTGGCAGTTTAGGTATTGTAACTGGAACTAGTGGAGTTAGGATACCACCTGGTGGCAATTCTTTGTAATGAACACACTAAATAATTGACATGTGAAGGAGAATTGGGGACCACACCATTTGAATTCACCATATTATGTGAATGAGTCTAATTGACACTGCATTCAATACATCTCCTAAATTGCAGCAGTTTCAATACCTCCTATCCTGTCGTGTATACAGTTTGTTATAATCTCAAATGGCATATGACAAAGATAATGGAAAGAGAGTTCAAAGTCTCACTTTGATTTATTTTTCCTTTTCAACATGATGTGAAAATAGCCCACCGTAACAGCCTAAGGATCCCACCACCAACCAACCAGAAGGCCTCAGACCTGCAGCACCAACACAGCACTAGTCATTAAATCAACAGAGAATACAAGACTCAATACACACACACACACACACACACACACACAAACACAGATACAGTACATACACTTTGGCCTCATTCAAAACACGACTGGGACTTCTCTATCACACAGGCCACAGTATTGACAAAGGAACGGTATTGCTGATCAGAACGTACATACAGTTCATAGATGAAGGCAAGAAATGGACCATGAAAACAATCATGATATTTGTTAGAGCCAGTCAAAGCATTTAAGTTTTACTGGAGCCTTTGTTCACCGAGGTCTTTATCATATGACTGACCTTGCTCCCGTTAAATACAAGATTTGCACAGACAAAGGAATGCAGACAGAAAACCAACTTCAGGAAACAAATCATATGATGAGGGAAAGGAGTGATTCGGCAGATGTTTTGAGCTCAGGACCAGCTGGCATTAAAATTCTTAGAAAATATGAATCTATTTCTAGTACAGACATTGACATTGTTTGAAGGTTACAATCCATTTCCAATAGGCTAAATCCAGAGGGACACCTGGGAGGATTTTCAGTGGGGTTGATGCTCATTTAAGATAAATCTCTTGCCTGTGTGTTTGTTCTGATTATCAGGAACGTAAACTATAATGCAGTTACCTCCCGGAAATGGAGGCACAATTAACCAAGATGTTTCAATTTATAAATCAATGTGTGACATTGTATTAATTTCCCACTGGGAATTGCTATGAAGCAAGCACAGTAGTGACAAATACTTATGCAGGCAACTTAAGTATGGTACGGAAAATTAAGACACCACAATAAATTCAAAACCTTAATTTGACAAAGCAGGTTGTAAAAAGCTATATAAAAAATAAATATTTTGTGTGGACCCTTCTTTGTTCATTTAGTAGCTTGTGTAAATGCAACAGCAAACTGTCTCTGGACAAATTACAGGAGATTTTACAGTCAACAGCAACCATGTATTTAGGAGAAAGAACCAGCTCTGAAATGTGTTGTTTTTGAAAAATAAAAAGAAGCAAAGGTTCTCAGAACACATGAGATAATTTACAGTTAGCTGGATTTGAAAACAATGGGTTGGGCATTGGGAAATTACTGGTAACCAAAACCTGAAATTACAGTTAAACTGATATGAGTAGGCCTAACAAATTATTATAGGTGCTTCTTCTGCAGAGTTACAAGTAGCCAAAGCAGAGGGTGAAGGGATGGATTTTTCAATCGCCAGTAGAATTGCATATTGATTAGCCTGCATAAAAATGGGGCTATAATTACAGACACATTCCATACTGTCTAAGATTGTCAAAAGTTTTGGCTTAAGTCTTGCTTTTTCAGCAACTAACTTCTTGAAAGTATTACAAACTTATTAGGTCTAGCTTACCATATAGAGCAGGTATATGCGACAGTACAACATTCATGTGTGGGTGCATAGTACAAAATGGGATGGAGATATTGGTAGGCTAGCTTAGTTTACAGTAGTTTGTAAGCTCACTCACTAATCAGGCTATTAGCTACTAGCCTAACTCTAATGATCCAGGTATGATTCAAGATAGACATCATAAAATATATAGGATGCCATGGCAACAGAATATTGTCAAGAGACAAAGAAACAAAACCTTGGCAACACCACATCGACCGGGAAATTGAGGATCCGTGTTGATAATTAGAAGAGATCTTTCGTTGTTTGTTATGCTCAGTTCAAGGTGGGCACAGGGGGATTTGAAGAATTATCCCGCGCACATTCACTTAAGCAACTTTGGCATTAGACTCCTGTTATGTTACAAATCCTATTTCCTCCTCTTCATAGTTAGAATCAAAAGGTAAGTTTATTTGGTCACCAAAAACACCATGTCTTTTTTATACCCAGGCAGCTAGACAAAATAAGTGTTCACCGGAGGATAGAGCAGTCATTTTGAAAGCCAATTTTTCTTTTTTCAGGTGCACGAGAAAAAGAAAAATATGCCTTAATAACAGTTGAAAAATGCACCGTAGGAATGTCTCCATTCTTTCCCCAGTCCAATGTGTGTTATTTGAAAAGATCCAGACTCATCTGATAAACACAAGACAGAGACAAACAGAGAAGAAGTTAAATAAATACATTTCTTATTTATTTTATTTAACCTTTATTTAACTAGACAAGTCAGTTAAGAACAAATTCTTATTTACAATGACGGCCTACTCCGGCCAAACCCGGACGACGCTGGGCCAATTATGCGCCGCCCTATGGGACTCCCAATCACGGCTGATTGTGATACAGCCTGGAATCAAACCAGGGTCTGTAGTGACGCCTCTAGCACTGAGATGCAGTGCCTTAAACCGCTGTGCCACTCAGGAGCCCAATGATTAATGACGACACTAAGGTGAAACTGATTCACTGCACATTCACACAATAACGTTAAATATGGATGGTACATAATAACAACTGTCATTTAAGGTTATTTGAGGTAGGCTTACTGTTCTTGTGTTTGAGGTATTTCAAGTTTGCACTTTCGCAATCTCTAGTCTATGTCGTACAAATTTACAATGTAAACTTGCAAAAGAATGGGATTTGTATATGATGAGCAACACTAGGGGATGATGCACCAACTTGTCATTAGATCTCACTCACCTTCTCAGGGACCTGGCCTCATATACAGTGTCATCCTCCTCATCACTCTCCAGCACAGCCATCTCAACACTGTCATCATAGTTTGACAACAGCCCATACTTCTTCTTAGAGGTTGTTCTTTTCTTCTGCCTAAACATAACGTAATTAAGTTTAAAAAGTCACGGACATTGAAACATTTTTTTTAATGACTCTACGATTGCTACCAATAGATAATGGTCTGTCTTCATCAACATCATTAGCTTGTTCTACTCACCGCACAGCTCTCACGAGGAAATAGAACACGCCAATGGTGGTGACTCCAATAAGGACGTACAAGGCCCGTTGTATCATTGAACTATCAACGTCGAAGGAGTTGAAAATGCTGCTATGATTGTTCTTAGACGTCGTGTTACTGGCACTCGAATTCGTGACATGCTTGGTGTTGCCAGCAGCAGTAATGCCTGTTGTTGTTGGCGACTTCGTGTTTTCGTCTGCGAAGGTTGAAATAGCCCACAACGTCGGTAAAAGAATCCTCATGACTCCTTGAAATTGCATTTTCGTTGTCGCCTTACACTGTAAAAACGGACTATTACACTATAATTAAACCGTGTCGTCGTTTCAATGGAAAAAACAGCAACTTCACACGAGAATTTTGTTGTAAGCATAAGTGGTTTCGATAAGTACAACCAGGAAATGCCAAGTTCCTGTTAGTGACGTGTACAGTGTCACGGGCATTGATATCGGACTCAATGAATTCCTATTTCTATGGTCACGGGTGTTCGTGTCCGGAAAGAACAAATACTTAATACATATTCTTACTCAAATATACTTGCATATATATAGAACACATACCTCTATGGTTGTACCTCTATTTTACTGTGAGGTACCTTCATGTACAATGTTTGGGGGCATTATAAAAATGTAATAAAATAGCTTATAATTTCAACTATAAAATCCAATCAGCACAGAACTTCAAGATGGTCTAATAGGTTTTGTCGGCTCACCAAAAAGTGGCTTTAAAACGGAGAAATCCCTTCTACTAATAATTAAAAAAATATATATATACATATATATATACATACATACATACACACACTACCATTCAAAATGGGGTTTGGGGTCACTTAGCAATTAACTTGTTTTAGAAAGAAAAGCAAATTGATCAGAAATACACTGTAGACGTTAATGACTATTTTAGCTGAAAATGTCCCGGTTCTTCCATGGCCTGCATACTCACCAGCCATGTCCCCCATTGAGCATGTTTGGGGTGCTCTGGATCGACGTGTATGACAGCGTGTTCCAGTTCCTGCCAACATCCAGGAACTTTGCACAGGCAGGGAAGAGGAGTGGGACAACAGTCCACAATCAACAGCCGGATCAACAATGCGAAGTCACGCTGCATGAGGTAAATGGTCACCAGATACGGACTGGTTTTCTGATCCCATGTCCCTACTTTTTTGTTGTTGTGGGCAACAGATGCATATATTTATTCCCAGTCATGTGAAATCCATAGATATGGGACTAATTAATTTATTGGAATTGACCATTTCCATTCACTGCTATAACTCTTTGAAATCGTTGCATGTTGAGTTCATTCTTGTTTGGTGAAAAACACAGGGCCCCTATTACATCAAATACAACTTGCACGCAACTAAACAACGCAGTTAAATTTGCTCCCCAAATTCCCAGTACTTAGCATACAATGCAACATTTCATTGAAATTCATGCGAAAAAACAAAATTTGACCACCAGTGAACCCAAAAACTGTATGACGCACACCCGACAGCGCTTTCCAAGAGTAGTTGGAAACCAAAAAGCTTGGGCGCTATACTCAAAGTATTTTTATGCACGTTTTATCATTTCAAATCAATGGTGTACTGTCCTAAGTATTTGGCTGAAACAACAAGTTGCCTATATAGAGCCAATGGTTTGCAGGAGAAGGAAACCAACTGATGAGCAAGGAGACAAATCTAAAAATGGCAGAACCCAAAAAAAGGAAATTACAAATTGAAAGCAGTGAAAATATTTATTGAAGGCACAATTAAGAAAGGTTCAAGCTACACGGAACACTAATGACCAAAAGGGACCCATTTCTTTTTTTTTCCCAACAATTTAATTGTGATGTTTGTCTTCTTTACTGAGCGGCCCAGAAGAAAAGGTCCCAAGCTAATTGCAATCAAAATATGTTTTATAGATATAAAACTTATCGTTTCAGAATACCTACTTTGTGGTACAAAAAAATGAATATACCGCTTTTCACCCCCCCCCCCGACAATCACCTCACTTGAAGAAATCCTGCAATCTTAATGTTAAGTGATCGAGGTAATGATTTTAAATGCTGTGCAATTTTGCATAATTGGGAAATCCACTCCTGGCCTGGGGTATGCAAAGCAAGTAAAATACCTTTAATAGCAATACATGCTACATATTGATATGGAGACTAGTGTCGCATATTCTTGAGTAATCTACAAACAAATTGTCATTCTTCTGCATTGCTGGAGTCCAATTATGAATAGGTTAGCATGTAATAAACTGGTGTTCAAGAAAACTAGTGATGGAACAATGTCTGAGCACTGGTTCCTCACATGACCCTGAAATTCTATTGCTTTGCACCAATTTAAAATATGGAACTTGATGCACAATTAATTGTGAGAAAAGAACCAACATTTGCCCAATATAAAATGATGCACATGTGGAATGTCCAAGTATTAAGACTGATAATTACCTTTTAAAATGTGATCTACAACAAAGTGTCCACCTTCACTGTAGCAAGCGCCCAGAATCACTGCAGACCTTTACATTTGACAGATGTGTGCATTTCCTATGAGCCTGAGGGCACTTAAGGCAGAAACATACGTTCATTACGTAAACATACGTGTATAAACAGACCAAAAAAGGCTTCATTTGAAAGGCACTTCTCCAAAAACGCAAAATGGATCTCAATTTAAGATGAACGTTCAGTCCATAGACTACATGAGAGGGTGCCGCATTGCCGTTAGCAATGACTGCATTAAGTCACAGCCCTGTACAATAAAGGTTACTAACCCCACATGTAAATATCAAATAACCATCATTCATCTTGGCATGCAACTGAGACGCTTCCAATTCATACGTTTATTTTATAATTCACAGCAGCAGAGTCACAATAGTCCGCTTCTGTTTGATCCCCGTAAGAACCTTGTAAAATGTGCTATAATGGGCAGGCAGACTACCACAACTCTGTGGCAGTGCATTATGAATAAAGCTGTGTATACAGGTTCACTAAAATAACTTGCAAAAAGGCCTTATTTGGTTTTACGCTGTAGTGTATCACAAAATTGTATAAATATACTAAATTGACAGCCACTGCATCAGGAGAGGCAAGCCATTAAGACAAAAATCATAAGACATTGTAAGCCATACATTTCTAGTAAGACCTTTTGCTAAGGCACAGTTGTGAAGGCAACCACTGACCAATACCTATAAGCTACAACCAACAGTATATATGAATAACAATGTGTACAATACTGGATTTGTACAAAACGTATTGCATAAATTTCATAAAAAATGCAAACCTACATCTAGACATACAGTAAACAAGACTAATAATCACAAACCCTGGTACAAGGGGTTTACATATTTAAAAAATAAAAAAGCTAGATAATGAGTTGTGGATTTAATCTTCAACTAACTAGCTCATCTTAATTTTAAAATAAGACTAAAAAGAAAACCTTCATAATACATTGGGGGGGGGGGTGAACCACCTTGTAATACATTTTATACAAACGGTAAACCCATATCAGCTGTAAACCTGGTCTTCGCAAGCAAGGATTGGGGAGAGGAAGATAAGCTAAATTTTGTTTTGGCTGTAAAATGCCAACGTATCAAATTGAAGGACATAAGACTTCTGGAATAAGGCACAGAAAACATCTGAAGGCAAAGAGGGCATGAGGCGTCAGCCTCAGAACCTAGTGGTGTTGGAACCCAAGGGCAAATGGAATTTACCAAAAGACTGAAGTTTAGGCTACGCCAATCTCTTAAATCAGACTTAGACAGGCAAGTGTAAACTACTTCTGTCAGTGCAGAGAGCAAGGAATGCATTTACCTCGCAAAGGCAAGATGCTAGAAATATAAAACTTTTTTTTACCCAGTAAATTTGGGTGTGCACGTTTCTTTTCCATATGGTTTATAGGTCGACATATGTAGATATACGTATATAAATATACTAGGAATGATGGAAGTGATTGCTGTGTTGGATGCTACTTCACGACTGAAGAGTCGCTTCCCCACAACTTGACATAGTAGAGGTCGTGAAGGGATGTGGGCGGCCCATCAGCAGTGTTTTGGGCTGCACCCCTCAGATGGTAGATTTGGAGAAGGAGACCCTCAGGTGGTGGTTCTCACCCAGGTCGTGATTGTGGAACTCGATGAGGGACTCTATGGCCTCCTCAACTGAGCTCATCTGGACCAAGGCCATCTTGCGGTCTTTCCTAAAAAATAAACATTGCACACGGTCAGATATGCGGTGCCTTTCATTAAACATTCAAAGGGATAGTTCATCCAAAATTACATTTTGGTTTCGATACCCCGTTGCAGTATATGGGACATGGTGTGGCAACAATCCATGCCTTAGTTTAAGTTGTTTCACTGGCACTGTTTCACAGTGCTAATGTTTTAGCATTTATGGCACAAATCTCATTCAAGTCATAGGACCAATATTAGCATTTATTTATTCATTCAGGGGAAACCCATTGAGACCAGGGCCTCATTCTCAAGGGTGTCCCGATCACTGTAATACAAATCAATTCAATTTGAAAAGAGTACAATCAATAATGTAAAAAATAAAATAGTTAGTTACATTCCTCATCTACTGGGTCCTCAACACAAAAATTGCCAGAGCAGCACCAGAACATTCACTTGTAATGAGTTTTGTAAATTGTTCCAGCAGTGACATGCATTAAAACTAAAGTTGAATTACCCAATTTGGTGGACACCCAAGGAACCTCCATTAACATGAGTTACCAAATTGGTTATGTTAGGCAAGTCGGACAACTCAAACTTAATTACGCTGCTCTATCGTTCGCTACATACAGTGCCTTAAGGTATTCACACCCTTGGATTTTTTTCCACAATTATGTTGTGTTTACATCCTGCATTTAAAATGGATTAACATGAGATTTGTCACTGGCCTACACACAATACCCCATAATGTCAGTGGATTTATTTTTGACAAATTAATACAAAATTGAAAGCTAAAATGTCTTTATTCAATAAGTATTCAACCACTTATGGCATGCCTAAATAGGTTCAGGTGTAAAAATGTGCTTAAGTCACATAATCATGGACTCCCTGTGTGCAATAATAGTTAACATGACTAATGATTGTGTCCTCTGTACCCCACAAACAATCATCTAAAAAGGTCCCCCAGTCAAACAGTGAATTTCAAACATATTTCAACCACAAAGACCAGGGTCGTTTTCCAATGCCTCGCTAAGGGCAGCTACAGGTAGATGGGTAAAACAAACCAAAAAATGCTTAAGCAGACATTGAATATGCCTTTGAGCATTAAGTTACTACATTTTGGATGGCGTATCAATACACCCAGTCACAAGGATACAAGCGTCCTTCCTAACTCAGTTACCGGAGAGGAATGAAACCGCTAAGGGATATCATTAAGCCAATGGAGACTAAAACAGCGACAGTTTTTTCCTATCACAGCCATTAAACTGAGGGATGGCTCAACATTGTAGTTACTCCACAATACTAACTGAATTGACTGAGTGAAAGGAAGCCTGTACAGAATAACAAAAATATTCCAAAACAAGCATCCTGCTTACAACAAGGCACTAAAGTAATATTGCAAAAAATGTGGCAAAGCAATTAACTTTTTGTCCTGGATACCAATTATGTTCAGGGAAAATCCAGTACAACACATTAGAGTACCACCATCCATATTTTAAAGCATAGAGGTGGCTGCATCATGTTATGTGTAATCGTTAAGGACTGGGGAGTGTTTCAGGATAAAAATAAAAAACAGAATGCACTAACCACAGGCAAAATCCTAGAGGAAAACCTGCTTCGGATTGCTTTCCACCAGACCGAGATGTCACCTTCCAGCAGGACAATCACCTAAAACAATGCCAAATCTACACGAGTCGCTTACCAAGAGTGGTCAAGTTAGTTGACATATCTACAGCAAAACCTGAAAATTGTTGTCTAGCAATGATCAATGGCCTCAGAACAGAACTCTTGAATTAAATAAATAATGGGATAATGTTGCACAATCCAAGTGTGGAAAGCTCAGACATATCCAGAAAGACTCAGCTGTAATCGCTGCCAAAGGTGCTTCTAGAAAGCATTGACTCAGGCATGTGCATACTTATGTAAGTAAACAAGATATTTCTGTATTTCTTTAAACATGTTTTCACTGTCCATTTTGAATTCAAGTTGTAACAAAATGTGGAACAAGTTTAAAGGGTAGGAATACTTTCTGAAGACTGTCAGACTGCCATCATTGAAGTTGTTTGTGGTGATGTCAAAATTATGGGTGTTGTACAAAACAAAGCGTTTGAATTACCTCGAACCAATCAGAGTACAAAAGCCAAATAAATTTTCAAACGCTGCATTACCCATGTGTGTTCTGGCTCTGGCCAACCCATTGGTTTTTGGAACCAGTCAGACGATCTAGAATGGATTTCTATTCAAGAAATCAGGGAGGTATCAGGTACTACGACCCAGGCGCATTGCGTTTGGCCGGAGAAAGGAGTTTGGGTAGCCAGGCAAGCGTAGTAGAGCTTTGTAAACAAAAATAGTTAAGTGAACAGCGGGACTTTAATGAGGACCAGCAAACCTTTTGATACAGGATGCAGTGCCGAGTATTAAAACAGTCACCTGCGATAAAGCGAAGGGCGCTATGGTAGACGGCATTCAAAAGGTTTCAGAGTAGCAGCTGCTGCATTCTGGTAAATGGTGTCACCCTAGTCAAGAACTGGCAGGAAAATTGACCGTACAATCTGCTTTTCAGGGAGAGGATAGATTTATTTAGGAAAAATTCCACTTTAAATCTTAGTTCCCTTGCTCAGTGTTTAAAACTAAATCCAAAATATGTAGTCAAGAACCCAATCGATGGGGGAACCAATTCAATAAATGTAGCACAGCAAACATTTTTGCCAGAATTCAAGAACATTTAGCACAAGTTTTTATAAAGGCAAAAAAGTCAGATTGCAACTAACGACTGGTCTAGTTGGGGCGATTGCATACATGACAGAAACCTCTGCATACAAATGAATATTACACTTTAACCGATAGACAAATATTATTTATATAAATAGTAAAGAGAACAGGTCCAAATACAAACCCCTGCGGTACACATTAAGTAATGACAGAAAACTAGACTTAACACCATCAGAAATGGAAGTGTTCAGACAATTTTCAAATCACTTGAAAGAAGCCTGATCCAGGTCTATGTCCGTCAACTTTTAAAATGATAATGTGATGGTCAACCATGTTGAAGACCTTAAAAAGGTATCAATAAGGCAGCAATTTTTTTTTTAAAGTATGATATAAGCAATGTAACACTAAAATGATGCCATGTTCAGGTCTAAAACCAGACTGGTGCACATCAAGAATACAGTGAGAAGCTGTGAGTTTCTAGGGATGATTTATTTGGAATTTGGACAGCAGTTATTTAAGTCAGAAGGATCTCATCTTATGTTGGGGGACGACATGTGCTGCTTTCCAGATCTTTTTTATTTTATTTATTTATTTCACCTTTATTTAACCAGGTAGGCTAGTTGAGAACAAGTTCACATTTACAACTGCGACCTGGCCAAGATAAAGAATAGCAGTGTGAACAGACAACAGAGTTACACATGAAGTAAACAATTAACAAGTCAATAACAGTTGAAAAAAAAGGGGAGTCTATATAAAATGTGTGCAAAAGGCATGAGGAGGTAGGCGAATAATTACAATATTGCAGATTAACACTGGCTTGATAAATGGTCATGTACAGGTAGAGATATTGGTGTGCAAAACAGCAGAAAAGTAAATAAATAAAAACTGTGGGGATGAGGTAGGTTAAAATGGGTGGGCTATTTACCAATAGATTATGTACAGCTGCAGCGATCGGTTAGCTGCTCAGATAGCTGATGTTTGAAGTTGGTGAGGGAGATAAAGGTCTCCAACTTCAGCGATTTTTGCAATTCGTTCCAGTCACAGGCAGCAGAGTACTGGAACGAAAGGCGGCCGAATGAGGTGTTGGCTTTAGGGATGATCAATGAGATACACCTGCTGGAGCGCGTGCTACGGATGGGTGTTGCCATCGTGACCAGTGAACTGAGATAAGGCAGAGCTTTACCTAGCATGGCCTTGTAGACGACCTGGAGCCAGTGGGTCTTGCGACGAATATGTAGCGAGGGCCAGCCGACTAGAGCATACAAGTCGCAGTGGTGGGTAGTATAAGGTGCTTTAGTGACAAAACGGATGGCACTGTGATAAACTGCATCCAGTTTGCTGAGAAGAGTGTTGGAAGCAATTTTGTAGATGACATCGCCGAAGTCGAGGATCGGTAGGATAGTCAGTTTTACTAGGGTAAGCTTGGCAGCGTGAGTGAAGGAGGCTTTGTTACGGAATAGAAAGCCAACTCTTGATTTGATTTTCGATTGGAGATGTTTGATATGGGTCTGGAAGGAGAGTTTGCAGTCTAGCCAGACACCTAGGTACTTATAGGTGTCCACATATTCAAGGTCGGAACCATCCAGTGTGGTGATGCTAGTCGGGCAAGCGGGTGCAGGCAGCGATCGGTTGAAAAGCATGCATTTGGTTTTACTAGCGTTTAAGAGCAGTTGGAGGACACGGAAGGAGTGTTGTATGGCATTGAAGCTCGTTTGGAGGTTAGATAGCACAGTGTCCAATTCAGGATAAGACAAGAAACAATCGTCAAATTAAAAACAGGGCAAAGGTTCTGAAATAAATGGGGGCAGAAAGCTGCATTAAAAACAGGATGTGAATCAGACCCTATGGATTTTAAAACAATCTTTAGAAAAGCACTTAGTACATCAGACAAATGGTAGAAAGGAAAATAAAGTATGTGAGTGTTAGAAAATATTGTACAGAATGATGGCACACCTGTCTATATAAAGGTCCTACAGTTGACAGTGCATGTCAGAGCAGAAACTAAGCATAGGAGGTCGAAGGAATTGTCCGTATAGCTCAAGACAAAATTGTGTTGTGGCACAGATCTGGGGAAGGGTACTAAAATATTTCTGCAGCATTGAAGGTCCAAGAACACAGTGGCCTCCATTCTTAAATGGAAGAAGTCTGGAACCACCAAAACTACCTAGAGCTGGCCACCCAGCCAAACTGAGCAGTCAGGGGAGAAGGGCCTTGGTCAGGGAGGTGACCAAGAACCTGATGGTCACTGACAGAGCTCCTCTGTGGAGATGAGAGAATCTTCCACAAGGACAACCATCTCTGTAGCACTGTACCAATCAGGCCTTTATAGTAGAGTGGCTGGATGGAAGCCACTCTTCAGTAAAAAACACATGACAGCCCTCTTGGAGTTTGTCAAAAGGCACCTAAAGGACTGACCATGAGAAACAAGATTCTCTGGTCTGATGAAACCAAGATTGAACTTTAGCCTGAATGCCAAGCATCAAGCGCCATCCCTACAGTGAAGCGTGGTGGTGGCAGCATCATGCTGTGGGGATGTTTTACAGCAACAGGGACTGGGAGACTAGTCGGGATAAAGGGAAAGAAGAACAGAGCAACGTACAGAGATCCTTGATGGAAACCCGCTCCAGAGCACTCAGTACATCAGACTGGGGAAAAGGTTCACCTTCCAACAGGACAACGAGCCTAAGATACCGCAAGAGTAGCTTCTGGACAAATCTGAATGTCCTTGCTTGGCCCTGCCAGAGCCCGGACTTGGACCCAATCGAACATATCTGGAAATAACTTAAAATAGCTGTGCAGCGTCACTCCCCATCCAACCTGACAGCGCTTGAGAGGATCTGCAGAGAAGAATGGGAGAAACTCCCCAAACACAGGTGTGCCAAGCTTTTAACTTCATACCCAAGATGACTCGAGGCTGTAATCACTGCCAAATGTGCTTCAAGGTACCGAGTAAAGGGTCCGAATATTTGTACTTTTTAAAATGTATACACAAACTTGGAGAAAAAAATTCTAAAACATGTTTATGCTGTGTCATTATGGGGTATTGTGTGCAGATTGATGACGCTATTTTAGAATGTGGCTGTAACGTAACAAAATGTAGAAAAAGTCAAGGGGTCTAAATAGTTCCCAAATACAGACTTTCGTAAAGACATCATACACGCGAGCAGATAGAAAATAAAGTTTTAAATTATGGCTGTTTGAGAAGGGAAAAAAGACAACTTACTGGAAGAACTTGAAGGCCTTGACCATTGCACCGGAGCTCGCAAACAGCATCTTGAGGTCATCCTCAACCACAGAGGGTCTAAAAAGACATTGCAAAACTTGATATGCTTTTAGCAGTAGTTTACCAATACATTTGTAGAATTTGTTTTCAGACAACGAAAGCAGTACCTCAGGATTAGCAGCTATCAAAAGGGTCAGGGGAATCATTGCAGGAGAAACTCCTCCAGTCTACTTACGGGATGTTTGAAAGGTGCAGGGTGGCTGAGGGAGGGAATATGTTAGAGTAGTTCTTGGAGCCGGGCTTCTTAAAGCGGTGAAGGGGTGAGTTGCTGTAGTCCTTTGTCAGGCCCTGGTCCTCATGGCCCTCGCGGGGCAGCTGGACATTGGTGTGTTTGGACAGGGTGACGCGCAGCGCTTTCCCGTGGAGCCTCTGGCCATTCAGGTGGCTCATTGCTGTTGAAAATAGAGTTAAGCAGTGAGTCTTATATTCAAAATTTGGGTATATTTCCATCGCTAAATAACCTCAGGTTATTTATTTTTTATCCCTTTAGAATCATTCTCAGATGCACATCACTCCCTACATATTGCTGTTCAGTTAGAACTAGTTCTTAGATGGTAGTTGGAGGTATTCCCTCCCAGGAAAGTGTAGCTGGGCCTTACCTAGCTGCGCCTGAGTCCCATCAGACATCTGGATCAGAGCGTTCTCCTTCTTGTTGAACAGGATCTTCACTCTCATCACGTCACCATATACACCTTCACACAGATTTAAAGGGGGGGACGGAAAGCCATTTGAAAATCAATTTAACTCTAAACCAGACCAAGCCATCCAATCAAAACCATGTCTTTGGGCACTTGAGATTTGGTTAACACCCATCTACACACCACAGGGAAGCTTGTGTATATGAATAACTTCAGTTCATAATCAAGATGCTCCTCTATTTACCTAAATGATAAGGGTGGCAAAATACATTCTAGCAAGAGTGACTGAAGCCACTGATCATTGCAATATTGCATCATGGCCACTAGTGGGAATTGGTAATTTACCATCTCAGAGGTACTTGTGTGACTTATCTACACCATAAAAGCCCATTTAAAAAAGATCAAAGTGTAGGCTACCGTTTGTACATCGGTTTTAATACATTCAAAGAATTGAAATAGTCTGAGAAAGGCTGTGGAACTTAATGTCACTATACTTGGACAGAAAAGGTAAAATAAGGGATTTATGTAGTTTATCAAGGAGGATATTATTTTTGCGTCTACAAAGGGGCGCCTCCCTGATAAATTGGTAAAAAACATTTAGGAAAATGAAGGCACTTAACGGTTAAAAAACAGACTGCAAGTCAGAAATTTAGAATAAGGATCAGAAGGAATGCAAAATTGGCCATATGTACTCTGCACAAATGGGAGTCTTGACCATTAACCAAAAGCAATTGACACAGCGTTCATAAAGGGCATGCAAGATGACAAAAATCAAACATGCAAACTATGACAATAGACAGATGATAAATCTAAATGTACAGTGGCAAAGTTACAGCATCTCACTGAACTTCCCACAAGATATTCTTATAAATTAACACACACAACGTGCAGTCTTGTCATTTGCACTATGTTTAAAGGAATATTCAACTGTGATCTGGAAATTATTCATAGGTTTTCTTGACATGAAATTGGTCCATAGTATTAAGACTAGTCTGCAATATTCATATAGCGTGGGACCGAAAATTGCAGCATTGAGACGTCGGCCCAAAAGTGCATTTAAGGTCCACGTGTTCTTGACCAATTTGGCATAAGTTGAAGATCAGACTCAAAACCATAACTATAGACCATTTCCAGAGAAAGAAAATAGTTTGATAAAGTCAAATCAGTATCCCTCTAAAGACAGCGGTAGACAGAAACCCCATGAAAATGCTGCAACTTTTTGCCAAGTGTCTCAAATCAACACGCAAAATATTTGAAAACTAAAATAACAAAAAAACTGAAACAAATTAGTTAAGAAAAAGAAAACAGAACAAACAAGTAGTAATAATAAAAAAGGTGCTAATGATAACATACCGAAAAGAATAAAGAGGCATTGGGGCGTAACTCTCTTTATAAGACAGCAGAGGAAGGCAGCGGAGGGAGGAAGGGACAGGAAAAAGATCGGAGGCAGGAGAGTGGAGGTTCAACATATCATCCACAGCGGAGGCAGTTCCACGGGGAATGGCAAAAACAACAAAAAACGGTGGTTGGATCATGAGGGTTAATAAATTGGACAGGAGCAAAGAATGGGAGGAGATGTGGCGGTGGTGGAGGGGTGGTATATGTAACAATATGATATGAGCAAAGATAAATGGATATGTTTACGTGTGAGTTTATATGAATGTGACGTGTACACAATGGATGATGTGGTATCATGGTTGAGAGAAGAAAGTGGGAGAGGGAATTCATGGGGCGTGCAGTCAGTTTGGCAAAACAAAAAAGTTTCCAGGTGAAGGTATTAAAACCAAAAAAGAGGGGGAGGGGGAATGGGAGGGAGAGAAACAAGAAAAGGAGGTAAAAAACAAGGTCAGTATACAAAGAAATATGAAGTGTTCCATCCAGTATAGAATGTGCTTTAAATCAGAGTGAAGATTACAAACCAACAATGAAACTAGGAGGAATGATACACATGAGGCTGAGACAATACTTCTATAATTCTGTCTGTGTTGACGGGCACCATTACTATTGAAGAGATACATTCTTTAAATTAATGATTCTAGAAATGTTTGTTGGGCTTAAGCTGAAGGCCATGTTAAATGTATAAAAGCAATATTGCCTCTAAATCTGATGAAAAATCGCACTGCATGTACGGAGGTTACGAAATGAGCTGTCCAATAATTTAAAGTTTTAGCATGCTCAGTAGATTAAGAGGGACTTGTACAATTACGTTGATGAATATAATGTTCAGAAATTCCACAGTTAACATACAATATATAGGTCCAACTGGATGTATGGTAAATAATAGCCATGTATGAGGGTGCAAATAACCTAAAGCTAATCTTCAATTTGAATGAAAACTTGCAAATATTTGGAATAATAGTGATTGAATGAATAAACTAATTAATATTCATTAAGTTAGTGTATCCTAAGTGTTCGCATCTACTGCTAGCGAAACTTCGGTAACGGGGATGGTACAACACTTTCAGGGGAGAACAGGCGTAAAGAAAAACACTAGGGAAAAGCCAAGAGCTCTGCTACACTGCATTATTGCAGGAAGTTGACAGTAATGGGGGCTCTATATCACCTAGGCATGACTTAACGCAAGGTTTGTTTGTGTGTGGGTGGGTCAAGGGAGAGGCCTGAAAAACATTCAATAGAAGTGGATACATTAACATCAATGTTGTTACTCGGAGAGCCAGCATATAATACACAGCCCAATTTACTTGGCGTGTGTCATGTGGGCCAACTGGAACATACATCTTTGAATATCTGCTGCAGTCCAATTCTCTCCCCAAAGTGTGCTCTCATTCACTCCCCTGCATGAAATTACAAGAAATGTACTGGTGCGAGAAATTGTGAAAACTCACGAGGTAGCCCATGCTTACGACAAGCAACTTCTCGGTGTGAGTGAGCAAGTGCACACTTTGGGGCGCAGGGTAGGGAACAGGAATAAAAACCCACATCCACAGAGGCTTCACAGCTCAACTCAGCCCATTTGGGCCACTACGGGTCGAGAGGGAGTCAAGGAAGGACTAACCTCTGGGTTGAGGTTGCTGACCAGCATGACACAGTGGCCACCGGAGAGTTGGTGGAAGCCCATTCTGCCTGCAGCCGCCGCGGCTGCAGCCACGGGCATGGTCAGTTGAGCCAGGCCTCCAGGGACACCGTGCATCGTCAGGCCTGCAGAGGGAAGCAAACGGGAGGCAGACATTTAAAAAAAAAAAGTTTTAACTCAGTGAATGGGTTGATAGAGTAAAGGCCGGACTGGAAGCCGCTGAGCACGACTGCTAATAGGTCAAGGTCCGCAAAAGTTTCAAAGTTGTAGTGTTAACATTCAATGGTAGTGGATGAGGCCAGCATCCCCCTTGAAGTGTAAAGTGTTAGTGAAAAGGTCTGTGTAACTACAATCCATCAATGTTGGTTAGGAGTGAGGCAGGTGTCAGAAAGAGGACGATCAGACTCACCTGTAGCTTGCTGAATGGCGAATGCCGGGGGGAAGGCATGAGCTCCTGCGTACGGGTTGGCTGAGATGATCCCGGGAGCACCTGGAGAAACACACATAGATACAGAGGAGTGTTAATTGATTAGTTACCTTTAGTTTGATGTAAAATATTCAATTATTACATGTTGAAAATGAATGGACAGGTGAAGGGTACGGGTTCAACTGCATAGCTTCCACCTGTCCAATCATGTCTAAATGAGAAGGGAAGAAGGAGGTAAATTTAAAATGTATTCACCATAGTACTCACCGAAGGCTGCAGCCATGGCCTGGTGGTCGATGGAGGGCTGGCTGTCTCCCGTGGGCAGGTCAGGCCGCGTGTAGTCGCGGCTTTTGTCGTTGTTGTACTTCACATTCAGGCTGGTCAGCTTGGAGAAGTTGATGCGGAGGGTGCAGCAGGCGTTGTAGATGTTCTGCCCATCTAAAGACTTCACCACAGGGCAACAGTTTCAGCATTAAATCAATTCTAATTTCTCACATGCGCCAAATACAACAGCTGTATGTATGCCTTACTGTAAATGCTTACTGACAAACCCTTATCCAAGAACGCAGTTCAAGAAGTTAGGAAAATATTTAACAAACTAAAGTATTTTTTTTAAATAAACAATAAAACTCAATTAAATGAGGCTATATAGAGTGGGTAATAGAGTACCAAGTTAATGTGCAGAGGTACAGGTTAGTCAGGGTAATTTGTACATGTAGGTAGGGGTAAAGTGTCTATGCATTAATAATCAGTGAGTAGCAGCTGTGTAAAACCAGGGAGGGGGGGCACCGCCAAGTATATAGGTCCTGGATTGCAGGAAGCTTGACACCAGTGATGGACTGGGTAATGGTACAGCTGTAGAACTGAGGATCTGGGGACCCAAGCCAAATCTTTTTAGTCTCCTGACGGTCTTGGTATGTTTGGGCCATGATAGTTCGTTGGTGATGTGGACACCAAGGATCTTGAAACACTTGACCCGCTCCAATACAGTCCCGTTAGTGTTAATGGGGGCCTGTTTGGCCCACCTTTACCTGTAGTCCACGATCAGTTCCTTTGTCTTGCTCCCATTGAGAGGTTGTTGTCCTGGCACCACACAGCCAGTTCTCTGACAAACTCTCCCTATTGGCCGTCTCATCGTTGTCAGCAAACTTAATGATAGTGTTGGAGTTGTTTGGCCACAAAGTGAAAAGGGAATACGGGAGGGGACTAAGTACACACCCCTGATGGGCCCCAATATTAAGGATCATCGTGGAAGACATGTTGCCAACTCTTACCACCTGGGGGGGCGGTGTTTCATCAAGTCCAGGATACAGTTGCAGAGGGAGGCATTTAGTCTCAGAGTCCTTAGCTTATTGATGAGCTTCATGGGCACTATGGTGTTGAATGCTGAGCTGTCGTCAATGAACAGCATTCGCACATAGGTGTTCCTTTTGTCCAGGTGAGAAAGGGCAGTGTGGATCGCGATTGAGACTGCGTCATCTGTGGATCTGTTGGGGCAGTATGCAAATTGGAGTAGGTCTAGGGTTTCTGGGATGGTGGTGTTGATTTGAGTCATGAACAGCCTTTCAAAGCACAAAATGGCTACTGACGTGAGTGCTGTGAGACCTTAGTCATTTTGGCAGGTTACCTTCACATTAGACTGCATCCAAGGATTTGCTCATTCATCTTTCAGGCTATTCTTTTCCCCACACTCCACACTTAGAACACATTAAAGTTAAACACAATGAAGAAAAATGGGAGGGGAATAAGAACTGCTGTATATTATTGTGACAGGTAGATGGCACTACTTACCAGTTTAGCGTGCTGTGCGGTCAGACCGTCCGAGTACTGCAGCAGGGCCTGGAACTGGTTGTTTTTGGTAAAGGTGATAATCTTAAGCACTGTGCCGAGCTTAGAGAAGATCTGCATGCAAAGAAGGCATGGTCAGGGGGAATACAAGCTCAGACCAATATACAGTCATTAATATATTGAAAAGTGTGTGTTTTACCTGGTGCAGCACGTCCAGGGTGACTGGGTAGAACAGGTTTTCCACTATAACGCGCAGCACAGGGCTGTGCCCGCCCATGCCCCCTGAGGCATCCACACTTGCCATGGGCATGCCCCCTGCCATGGGCATGCCCCCTGCCATGGGCATGCCCCCTGCCATGGGCATGCCCCCTGCCATGGGCATGCCCCCTGCCTGGACTGCGTTCACTGCCTGCAGTGCCGCCTGGGCTCTCTGAAGAGAGGAAGATGGTTCAATGGAAGTGGCAAGAAGCAAGAGAATCTACAAACGCTCAGATAGAGCTGACCTGACTCCCACAGAGAGTCAATACGTTTCAATGTTCCAAATGTTCTTATTAAACAGCCTCAGGTAAGTTGCTGGACATTTACAAGAAAATGCCAGTAAAAATAACTATTTTGGGAAGTAAAAAATTACATTCCAGGGTGCTGCTGACCACTGTCCGTGACATGTTTGTATACACAGTGGAAACTCTGGGGCCCGTTTGAGAGTAAAACACCCGGTGAGAAGAAAAACAGAGGAACATGGAGGGAAACCTAGTTTCTACCAGCAATACCCAAACATCTGGGAATGTTCATCTACACTGCAGCAGTGTTTATGTTACCTTCATTGACCTATTAGCAGATAAGACCAGAGTAGAGTAATTTGAAGGAGGAGTAGAGAAGACAGCTGGAGCTTCCTTTGGTCGCCATTGGCATATGGTCTCCCAGGAATGTGTTTAGAAAAGGGGGGGGGGGGTCTTGTTGGGAGGGTGCATGGTACACACTAGACCATAAGTTATCATTTGGAACCAAAATTATTTTCCTATCACGTCGGGTCTGAACACAACCACCATTTTTCCCCCGTTCATTCCACTGTTCTGACCAGCAGAAAAGTTGTGAACTGGTTCAAACCCTCAAAAAAGTACTGGTTTATATCATTCCATCAGGGGGGGGTTATATTATACTTTTTTAAATTTTTTAATTTACATGTGAAGTCAATTATTTTTGCCTTTATCTCATTAAATTACTTCAATCAGTGAGGATGGAGCAGGCAAGCTAGTTGTTTACCTGCATGACGAACAGACAAGTGTAGCTTAATAAGGCCCAAGATGCAACAGATTTTGCGGGTGGGGAGAGCGAGAGGGTTGAGGAGTCATAAAGCGCTGGGTATCTTAGGCACAGAATTATACCTACGAGGAGCGGCTCCTATAGAGGAACTTTGAATGTTCTTTGAGACAACTAGGTAACCAACTTAAGCTAAAAACACATATTACTTTAGTTAATAAATCCAACGTGAAACCCGATCACTAGGCCTATAGTATCCTTGACAAGCATTGGGAAAATTTCCTGTTCTTGCTAATTGAAGAAAATCCCCATCTTTTGAATCAAGCTTGTAAGGTCAGTACAGTAGCCTATGTGTCGGACAGGGGAGGGTAGCCTAAACATGCACTGGCAAAGATTTTTTAGCATGCAGGTAGACACTGGAATAAGTCTGAGTGAGGACTTCGCATACATGCGCTTTGTTTGGGGACAATTGATTTTGGTGTGCCTGGGATGCAAAGTTAATCTGTTCCCGTGCTTTTAAAGTAACACTTCTGTTCTGGAACATTATGGATCACTTTTGTTCCAGGAAGCATTTCAGTTCCTTGAAAAAAATCTATTTTCTGGTTTTCAGTTGTTCCCTGAACCGGGTCCAACCCCTGCAAGATATTCAGGGAAAGGTAAACTTGAGACCTACTTTATTCCGCACAGTGTAAGTTGAACAAATTAGCAGTCGAATGCAGACAGCTCCATTTTCAGCAACACAGCAGAATATAGGTTCATTCTGATTGGCTCAAGTTAGCTGACAAGTAGACTGGTGGTTTGTTTGTGCAACCACACAAGCCCTGGCAAGAACAGAATGTTTCCAAATGAGTCATTTTGACCCAGCAATACAGGAAACAGTAGAGCGCAAGACTCCAATTCAAAATAAAAAAAATAAAAAATGTGAACACTACCATAGCAAACTAGTCCGCTGTGGAGGAAACCCACTTCATGTTGGCTCTAAGCATCAAACACTAATTGCTCAGAGAAAACTACAAAATGAAAGTCAATGAATGAAGAGTAATTATGAAAGGTTCAGGGTGGCAGCTGAAATCCCTTGCTGATGTGTTTTGTAGACATGCTCCTTTGTCCAAGTAATGTTGAAAACATGAAGCGCACTCGAGTTCAGCCTTCTCTTATGGCCTTCCAGAAGTAGTAAGCCTGTACAGATAAAGGGTTATGCAACTGTTGAGAAGAAAGAAGCTGCAGCAGAATGACTCACCACTTGGTTGGGGGAGTTGTCCGTCTTGAGCTCCTTGTGGTTGGAGTACTGCATGAAGATGGGGTGGTTGCGGATGACCGGCGTCACCGAGGAGTAGTAGCTGACCATGGTCTGAGCTGCATCCTCAGTGTTCATCTCTATGAAGGCCTGGACACAGGAGAATGCCATAAGAACACAAGTCCAGCTGCGGATATCATTCACTCTACTACTACAACAGTTGTATGCTCCACTCTGGGTAACAGTTGGTTACTACTAGCTTATGAAATGGTAACAGCCGTTTCCGGTTCCAGTTGGAGCGAGCGGCCGCATCTACACTTCGGTCCGCAGGTAGTATAACTTTTTATAACTTTTCATTACATTTCGTTATAGTACAACGGTTTGATTTGTCTAATCTTAGCAATTTCTTCTTAGCCAGCTACATAGCCGTCTTTGTATCAACGACAATTGCATAATTATCGTATTTCGTCGTCCTAACGTATCTGCCCAGCAGCTAGCTAACATCCACTGTCCACTAGCACTGTAGAAACTATTACACTCAACTGAACGACTCGATTAGCGTAGTGTCAGCTAGCTACATAGTTGTCTTCGTATCCAAGATAATTGTGCAGTTTAGAGTGTGTAGACTTAGAGTGATTATCTTAATTTACCGAGGTTAGCTAGCCAGCTATTTGTCGTCCTTAACGTAGAAATGCTGCTAGCTAGCTAGCCAACAGCTAGCCAACCTCTACCGAATTGAACTCCAACTACCCGGTCAACATTCCGCGTCGTTCCACAGGTAGTATCACATTTTCATTTCACTTCATTACAGTACAACGGTTTGATTTGTTTGATCGTAGCTAGCCAGCTACATAGCCGTCTTTGTATCTAAGACAATTGTGTAGTCTAGAGCGATTTTCTAGGTTAGCTGGCCAGCTATTGTCGTTCTTCTAACGTAGCTAGCCAGCTAGCCCCGAATAGCAGCACTGTAGTAACTATTACAGTACAACGGTTTGTTTTGTTTGATCGTAGCTAGCTAGCTACATAGCCGTCTTTGTATCTAAGACAATTGTGTAGCCTAGGCGATTTTCTAGGTTAGCCAGCCAGCTATTGTCGTTCTTTTAAGTAACGAACACAATCAACCTTGCTAGCTAGCCAGCTAGCCCCGAATAGCAGCACTGTAGAAACTATTACACTCGACGGAACGACTTGATTAGTGTAGTGTCAACATCGCAGCCACTACCAGCTAGCCTACTCCAGCAGTACTGTTTCATTTCAATCATTTTAGTCAATAAGATTCTTGCTACGTAAGCTTAACTTTCTGAACATTCGAGAACTTGTCATTCAATCTCCTTTGCATTAGCGTAGCCTCTCCTGTACCCTGTTAACTATGTGTCTATCTATCCCTGTTCTCTCCTCTCTGCACAGACCATACAAACGCTCCACACCGCGTGGCCGCGGCCACCCTAATCTGGTGGTCCCAGCGCGCGTACGACCCACGTGGAGTTCCTGGTCTCCGGTAGCCTCTGGAACTGCCGATCTGCGGCCAACAAGGCAGAGTTCATCTCAGCCTATGCCTCCCTCCAGTCCCTCGACTTCCTGGCACTGACGGAAACATGGATCACCACAGATAACACTGCTACTCCTACTGCTCTCTCTTCGTCCGCCCACGTGTTCTCGCACACCCGAGAGCTTCTGGTCAGCGGGGTGGTGGCACCGGGATCCTCATCTCTCCCAAGTGGTCATTCTCTCTCTCTCCCCTTACCCATCTATCTATCGCCTCCTTTGAATTCCATGCTGTCACAGTTACCAGCCCTTTCAAGCTTAACATTCTTATCATTTATCGCCCTCCAGGTTCCCTCGGAGAGTTCATCAATGAGCTTGATGCCTTGATAAGCTCCTTTCCTGAGGACGGCTCACCTCTCACAGTCCTGGGCGACTTTAACCTCCCCACGTCTACCTTGACTCATTCCTCTCTGCCTCCTTCTTTCCACTCCTCTCCTCTTTTGACCTCACCCTCTCACCTTCCCCCTACTCACAAGGCAGGCAATACGCTCGACCTCATCTTTACTAGATGCTGTTCTTCCACTAACCTCACTGCAACTCCCCTCCAAGTCTCCGACCACTACCTTGTATCCTTTTCCCTCTCGCTCTCATCCAACACTTCCCACACTGCCCCTACTCGGATGGTATCGCGCCGTCCCAACCTTCGCTCTCTCTCCCCCGCTACTCTTTCCTCTTCCATCCTTTCATCTCTTCCCTCTGCTCATACCTTCTCCAACCTTTCTCCTGACTCTGCCTCCTCAACCCTCCTCTCTTCCCTTTCTGCATCCTTTGACTCTCTATGTCCCCTATCCTCCAGGCCGGCTCGGTCCTCCCCTCCCGCTCCGTGGCTCGATGACTCATTGCGAGCTCACAGAACAGAGCTCCGGGCAGCCGAGCGGAAATGGAGGAAAACTCGCCTCCCTGCGGACCTGGCATCCTTTCACTCCCTCCTCTCTACATTTTCCTCCTCTGTCTCTGCTGCTAAAGCCACTTTCTACCACTCTAAATTCCAAGCATCTGCCTCTAACCCTAGGAAGCTCTTTGCCACCTTCTCCTCCCTTCTGAATCCTCCTCCCCCTCCCCCCCCCTCCTCCTCCCTCTCTGCAGATGACTTCGTCAACCATTTTGAAAAGAAGGTCGACGACATCCGATCCTCGTTTGCTAAGTCAAACGACACCGCTGGTGCTGCTCACACTGCCCTACACTGTGCTCTGACCTCTTTCTCCCCTCTCTCTCCAGATGAAATCTCGCTTCTTGTGACGGCCGGCCGCCCAACAACCTGCCCGCTCGACCCTATCCCCTCCTCTCTCCTCCAGACCATTTCCGGGGACCTTCTCCCTTACCTCACCTCGCTCATCAACTCATCCCTGACCGCTGACGTCCCTTCCGTCTTCAAGAGAGCGAGAGTTGCACCCCTTCTGAAGAAACCTACACTCGATCCCTCCGATGTCAACAACTACAGACCAGTATCCCTTCTTTCTTTTCTCTCCAAAACTCTTGAACGTGCCGTCCTTGGCCAGCTCTCCCTCTATCTCTCTCAGAATGACCTTCTTGATCCAAATCAGTCAGGTTTCAAGACTAGTCATTCAACTGAGACTGCTCTTCTCTGCATCACGGAGGCGCTCCGCACTGCTAAAGCTAACTCTCTCTCCTCTGCTCTCATCCTTCTAGACCTATCGGCTGCCTTCGATACTGTGAACCATCAGATCCTCCTCTCCACCCTCTCCGAGTTGGGCATCTCCGGCGCGGCCCACGCTTGGACGTCACCTGACAGGTCGCTCCTACCAGGTGGCGTGGCGAGAATCTGTCTCCTCGCCACGCGCCCCTCACCACTGGTGTCCCCAGGGCTCTGTTCTAGGCCCTCTCCTATTCTCGCTATACACCAAGTCACTTGGCTCTGTCATAACCTCACATGGTCTCTCCTATCATTGCTATGCAGACGACACACAATTAATCTTCTCCTTTCCCCCTTCTGATGACCAGGTGGCGAATCGCATCTCTGCATGTCTGGCAGACATATCAGTGTGGATGACGGATCACCACCTCAAGCTGAACCTCGGCAAGACGGAGCTGCTCTTCCTCCCGGGGAAGGACTGCCCGTTCCATGATCTCGCCATCACGGTTGACAACTCCATTGTGTCCTCCTCCCAGAGCGCTAAGAACCTTGGCGTGATCCTGGACAACACCCTGTCGTTCTCAACCAACATCATGGCGGTGGCCCGTTCCTGTAGGTTCATGCTCTACAACATCCGCAGAGTACGACCCTGCCTCACACAGGAAGCGGCGCAGGTCCTAATCCAGGCACTTGTCATCTCCCGTCTGGATTACTGCAACTCGCTGTTGGCTGGGCTCCCTGCCTGTGCCATTAAACCCCTACAACTCATCCAGAACGCCGCAGCCCGTCTGGTGTTCAACCTTCCCAAGTTCTCTCACGTCACCCCGCTCCTCCGCTCTCTCCACTGGCTTCCAGTTGAAGCTCGCATCCGCTACAAGACCATGGTGCTTGCCTACGGAGCTGTGAGGGGAACGGCACCGCAGTACCTCCAGGCTCTGATCAGGCCCTACACCCAAGCAAGGGCACTGCGTTCATCCACCTCTGGCCTGCTCGCCTCCCTACCATTGAGGAAGTACAGTTCCCGCTCAGCCCAGTCAAAACTGTTCGCTGCTCTGGCCCCCAATGGTGGAACAAACTCCCTCACGACGCCAGGACAGCGGAGTCAATCACCACCTTCCGGAGACACCTGAAACCCCACCTCTTCAAGGAATACCTAGGATAGGATAAGTAATCCTTCTCACCCCCCTTAATGACTTAGATGCACTATTGTAAAGTGGCTGTTCCACTGGATGTCAGAAGGTGAATTCACCAATTTGTAAGTCGCTCTGGATAAGAGCGTCTGCTAAATGACTTAAATGTAAATGTAACTAATACACCCATCCCCTCTGAGTGGAGGGCAAGACAACCCTGCTAAAGCGAATGAGCTAGGGTTGTCATGCAAGACCACTTACCTGGTTTTTTCCTTTGAGCATGAGCAGGTTGGTGACTTTGCCAAAGGGCAGGCCCAGGGAGATGACCTCGGCCTCGTTGATGTCGTTGGGGAGCTTGCGCACGTGGATGACGCGTGACGGGATGCCCGGGCCCCTTATGTCACCTTTGAACTTCTTGCTGTCGTTGCCATTGGCTGTGGAGGAGAGGGAGCAAGAGAGCCTACTGTTGGGATGTACACCCTTTTGATAAATCAGCCGAATAGATCAGAATTGTAAGAGGTGGTGCTCAAACGTCGCTCAGTGTATTCAAAAGTTTACTTGGTTGATATTAATACAAAACGGAGGTTTAAACACTGACCTGTTGCGCTGGTCATTATATAGGGTCCGTTTGCCACGCAGGAGAAAAGCTCGTCTGATCCTCTCTGCAAAGGGAGAAGGACATGCTATTGAGACCAATGCAGAACTGCACCACCAGCATCATTTTAAAGACATGACCAGCCCAATGACTGAAAAGTACATTTCTCACGTTTTATTTTTAGGTAAGACTTATGGTTTACAATGGAAGTGGGAGGAACGTCTTGTCGGCGTATGCATTGGGACCAAAAAAAGAAACACGTAACAGCCACAGGTAAAACCACCCACTTTGACCTATCAAAATAATGTGAAAAACAATATTGACAATCACAAATCTTGGCACAGGTCCCCTCCATCACAGCCAAAACAAACAGATGGACTACTAGGCTGTCCCTTTACTAGCCTTTCCCGTGGACCTGTATGAAGGTACCGGGTGACCCATTGTCTTGTGACAACGGGAACAGGAGAAGGTTAGCTGCTTAGCTAACATGAAGAGTTATGTGAACCTGAGTCTACAGCCCGCGAGCAAGTAGAAGAAACAGACAAAGAAAAACGAGAGGAATGCGCATAGATAAGACCATACGCAGACTGACAGGGATACAATGGCCGGACTTGCTAACCTCGTTAAGTCCTCTATGGCCTAAGGTAGGGGAGGGGGGGGGGTGTAAATGGACAACCCAATCTCTCTCCATCCCAACCCCCACTGCCCTTGCATTTCATGTGCATGCATGCGCTTGTATGCATGTTGGGGTCATCCGTATTGACATAGGTTTAAGGGAGGGAACCAGAGAATTCAGTGGGAAGGGAGGAAAAAAACAATTCGGTTTCTGGGTCGCCAAGCAGCAGGAATGAGAGGGCGGGAGAGGGACGGGGGAGCAGAAACCCAAGTCATGGGCCTGGTGGTACATCACTTTGCAGTCTGGCACAACTCAGGTGGGTACTGGTAGGGGGTGATGGCTCAAATGGTGGCCTGCTCACACACTCCCCCCATAGTCGATGGACCAATCCCCCAAAAATCAAATTAGCTAAAAGCCTCCACCTAATTTTGCTTGAAACAAACTTATAAGTTTCTTATATCACCTACATAGCCCAACTATATTTTCCTTGAACTATGAGCCTATACTGATAAAGAAAAGCAAAAACCATAGTAAAACCTGATTTAAACAAATACAGAGCCATAAACAAACATACAATACCCTATAAAACAGAGGTAGTATGCTTTACAGCATGTGTAAAACAAGGCTGAACACCATCTGTCCTCTATAGTCTATAGCACCAACAATAGGGGGAAACAGAGACAACTCTCAAGGAAATGATTCACCACCAGCCAGCCAGCACTTTTCATGTTAGCAACAATGTGGACGGGAAGCTTTCTCTGGTTAACACAAGGAGTACACAGCTAAACAGCCTTCCGCAGTGCTGAGATGGCAACAGAATGTGCTCTCTTCTCCCCACCAACCCCTCAAAATTCCACTGGTGCGGGACTCAATGAAAACCATATGTAAGGGGTATGGGGGGGCACGTGTAGATTGTGTGTAAAGGTTTGCAAAAGATGTTTGGTAGCAAAAAGCATGTTCCTGATCCGGCTACAGACTAAAAATAAAAAAATTAACACTTAGCAGGACTGGCAGGCCAAGTCACAGAGCAGGCTTTGTCTGCCACTAACACTCAAATGGCTTTTACAAGGGTAAGGAGAACTTTCTACTTAATTGGCCAGACTGTTCGGTTAAAAAATATATAACTTATTGATTGAAGACATAACACTTGATATGTATTCAGTTATCAAAAGATAAGCCCGTTAAGTATTATGTCCTACAAAATATCTATGAGATAGAACAAGACTTGTTAGAATACGCAGTTAAGATGCAATGCTTTAAAAAGCTGTGCCAAGGCTTTCAGTTGGTTAGCAATGTTAATGAAGTGAGTGGTTTTCTAATGGAGTTTTCAGAGGGCCTAAATTAAAAGATTAGAAAGGTGTGGAGAGGGAAAGCAGTGGGGGTGAAAAAGACTGAGTAGGCAAGCAGGAGACAATGCACCGCAAGAATGGGGTCGTTACCAGGGCAGCACTGAATGTCACTCCGTCCCCATAGAAACCCTAGACTGTGGCTCCAGGTGAGGTGCGCTGCTAAGCCACACCCGTGACTCTTAGCCTAAATACACACGACTGATTCTCTTCAGACCCACAGCCAGGTTTCAAATTCTCCTGGCAATTACCCTGCCGCACACAAATGTTCGCAAAACAAGTTTAAAAGGCCAGTTCCGATAAAAATAGGGGAGGGGGCCTTGGAGGTGGCCAAGTGAGAGCTTGTCACTTATCAACATGTAAATTATTGAACGGCAATTCAATCCTCTGCCTCAAAGCTCATGCACATTGCACCGAAGTTAGATCCAGCATTCATATCCCTAACGTTCACAGCGCTGTGTTTTAGGGACCACCTGCTGTCTACATCGGACTGACGAAATGTTTCATGCCATGAAAAAAATCATTGCGCACTTGGCGAGTTCTGTTCAGAAGTGCTAGTACTCTCAGCCAGCAAACACTAATGGTGTATCTGAACCCCTTAAAGCCACTAAGTCGCGGCTGCCGTGAGTTTTAATCTACTTCGTAGCCTATATGCTGGCTACCTAGAAACTTTTTCCAATGGCGACTGAAATGGTCAAACAGGCCACCCAGCCCTTTCCCATACCATCCTTTCCCTAAACAGATTGTGTGGGGGAAAGAGACCAGAGGAAAAACATGCATGTTGAAAATGGGGGCAAACACATTTGCATGTGGTCAATTGGTTCCATTCACCCCACCACCCTCTCCCATCTTTGAGGAATGAGATTGAGAGGCCATCTCCACAGCCAAGGTAAATAGGCCTAGTCGTTACATTTAATTACCTATTCCTCATCTTTAAAATCTATATATATTTTTTTTAAAGATATATATATAAACAGTTTTCCAAGCCTATGGAAAAAAAAAAATTACATTTGAGGATTGAACCTTTTCACTACACCTCCATATTGTGCATTACAAGAACATTGACATTAACTATTACATAGGCCTAAAATAGCTGCAGTCTTCTCCAGGATAACTATCACTTACAAAAAATATAGGCCTTTTATATCACAATAACATCAAAGTAATACAAATGTTGCACTCGCCTGGTTACAATTTTGCTATCTAAATGTTAAGGGGCAACAATTTGTACTGATCCAAATTACACAGTTCCACCCAAGAGCCTCCCAACCATTTTGAAACAGTCAACAGGCCATTCTTTGAGGCCAGCAGTTTGTAATGACACACCCCAGGGGGAGAACAGGAAACACAAGAAGCAATTAGAAAAATGGAGTGAAAAAAACACCCACATTCCAGCAAACTGCTCCCTTTTCCTGTGAAGATAACCTGGCTATGTATTACCACCACCTTAAGGTTACCGATGTGTGCTGGCTTGCATGTAACAAAATGGCCTTCTCATATGCACGTGGTACCTGTAAGAATCAGTCTTTGTGCTGTGTGCTAAGAGTCCCCCTTGGCTAGGTACATACCACAGACGATTATCTCTGCGAAAAAGAGATGCGAGGAATGCCGTTGCTGTGGGGTGGCCTTACAAGACCAACCTGGGAAGCAGCAGTAACAGTCTGTAGAGCATAGACGTGCAACACGCACAGAGTCAGGAACACCGGCTCCGTGTGTTTGCTCACCATCCCAAAACCACATATCCTGGAGTCACTCAACATCCATCAGGGGAATGAGACAGCACTTACAACTGCATATCTGCTGCATAGAGCATAAAATTCCTCAGATTTCCACCATCTAGAAACATCTGCTTTTGCTCAAGTTAACTAGCCCTGGCCAATAGACTGCAGGGGCCATTTGATGGTAAAAGTAGACATTTTCTTGAGAAAGGACTCGAGGGAAGTATGGGACCAGCCTATGAGTGGTACAGCATTACAATTGGCTAACACTTACTGGGACATGTGCTGGTGTATCAGTGAAGAGACAAGTCCTTAAGCGAGACTAGCGCTTGGAGGAGCCAGAAAACTGGAATGTAGCAAGAGCATTCCCGACAATGCCAAAGCCAACCAATAATTAGGCTTGACTGTTTCCACAGCAACAGCAATGTTCTCACCACACAGGATGAAAACAGTTTGGGAAATGTAAGCTTGGTAACTGGTTACCAGTGAGAAGGCAGAGTGTTTTACTTTTGCTTGCCCCATTAAAAAAGTATAGCCAAATGTCACGAAAGAAAACATTAGGGAGGCTTTCCACTTAATTGTATCCTTTACTTGGTGCATGCCTCCTCTACAGTTCCACAACACGTTTTAATCAGTCAACTACCATGAAAAATGCTAACAAAAGGAACCTGTTGGGTGACTTGAAGCCAATTAAAAACTTGCAACCTAAGCAAACAGGATTTCCCACTGCCAGATCCAAACTGGTTGTAGGTGTGCCTTCACATGCTAGCTTCTTTGAAAGCTTTCATTTCTCATGGAGCAGATTGTCTGCATGGCTGCCGTAATAACAAATGCAGCCTGAGCAACAATTGGTCAAATCCACACACGGCTACATCCATAGGTCATTATAATCCGAAGCCCTTCTCAAACACCTCTTGACATGTTGAAGCAGAGGAAAAGCGAAAGGAGAAAAGAGGGTGCCTACCTTTGTACCAACTGTAATATCGTGGACACTGCTGTGAAGAAAAGAGCAGACAGGAATGTTAGAAGCAGTAAGGATGAAAAATTAAAATGCCCAAATTAAGGTTAAAAGATCCAGAAACCCCAAAAGGTAGAGAAAAGCTAACTTGATTTATTTATCAGATGCAGAAAAGTTGGAAAGCAGACAGTCAGTCACTGGTACAATTAGGCTACTCAACTTTTTTAAAGTGCATTTTATTGTCCAAGTGTCTAACAGTAACATGAAGCAAAACTGCCACATGGGCTGCCAAGCCAACAATAAAAAATAGTTATGTCAAAATAAGAGCAGGATGTTACCTCAGAAAAAGCTAACTTAAGACCAAACACTTCCAAAAACACTAGCAAAATAAACGTGCTTTGCACTTAGGCCTGAACTAAAGTTAATAGGCAGGTTTCCATGGACCCAGGTTTATACTACAAAAGCAATGTCGCAATGTTTATTTTCTATGCGATCCTTCTAAATGTTGACAAAAATCCATGGACAAGTTCATGGAAAAGTAGCTAATGACATGTCATTTTTATTTAAGCTTTATTTAACCCACAAGTCAGTTAAGAATAAACGCTTATTTACAATGACAGCCTAGGAACAGTGGGTTAACTGTCATGTTCAGGGGCAGAACGACAAACGTTTTACCTTCTCAGCTCGGGGATTCGATCTAGCAACCTTTGTTACTGGCCCAACGCACTAACCACTAGGCTACCCGCTGCCCCTCAAAGGAATCATGCAGAACATAAAATTGTTAAGTTTCATAAACCAAATTCGCAATAGCATTTGACATCTGGAGCTGTACTGCCACCATTAAGGTTGGGTGATAGATATGTTACAGATAGTTTATTATTTTAATACAAATAAGACTTGGGAGATTGCCAGTGCCTCACCACTTCTAAATGTATGTTGAATGTCCATAATAGGAATTACTAGAAAGTAAAAAGTTAGAATGTATAATTCTACCAAGATCAATTAGAAAAACAAGGTTGACCAATTGTCTAAACTGCATTTAAGGCAAAGCATTCCCTTGATACCCCCTAATGTTAAAGGTGGAAAGAGCAAACAGTTCCCTTTCCCACAGCTTTGCCCATGAAAAATGAGTGGTATTTGGCAGACACTCGGTTGAAGATTAACCTCCACATCCTGTTTCTCATGTGAGACAGCCAGGAAACTCAGCCCAAAAGCTCTCTCAAGCCTTCCTCCCAACTACCACCCTTTCTCAATTACAATTAGATTGATCAACCACTGATCAATATAAATAATTTAACCAGTGGCTGAAAAAAGCAGTAACATAAGTATGTGCCGTTCTTTAGGACAAAAGGAATACACATATGCAAAATGGTCTTTTGTGGCAAATATGCCCCTCAAACTCCCATAAGCCACATTTCTGCAGCCATGACAAATTCCTTGTGGTTTCTAAGCCCACACATGACAATTTTACAACAAAAAATGCTAAATGCTTCCTTTACACGTTGGAATCTACTGAAACATCAAACTAAATTCCATCTTTTAGGATTATATGTTTTCAGAGTAGACTTGATACAAAGTACACAAATAAAGGCTACATTGACTGCAAGGGGGAGGATAAGCAAGACAATGCAAAAGCTCAAATCACTCAATTCTCACACCAAGTCATTGCATGCTGAGAAACCTGATCACCACCATTATGGAGGTTACTTAGCATCAACGGGCATCTCACAGTGCTACATGAATGAGACGTAAAAATGTATTCCAACATACAACAAAAAAATCTAGGTGATATGAAAATGAGTCTAAAAATCATGTTTATTATCCGATATTCACAACTAATGAAGTGGCACCTTGCATTTAAAAATGTATATGAAAATAAGAACTTACTCTAGTTCAGTGACGTAAGTAGATCCCATAGGATACAAATCAGTCTCTAGACGGCTGGAAGAAATGTGGGGTTAACAACAAGCCAATAATATTATATTTTCACTGTTTACTCTAAATTTCAAGCATAAGTATTACTTGTGTACAACAAGCATGGTTGGATAGCCACGTTAGTAACGTCATGGAAATACTTCTAAAACTAAGATAAAAGCTATAGTTTAACAGTCAGCAAAGTTAGACAATACGGTAGGTAGATAGGACCATCTACAATACAATATCCTGGCAAACATTCTTGCAACACACTAATCCAACGCCGTACTGCCACAGGTGGTTCCAATTTTCAGTGGCTAGAACTAGTGCCTTAGCCAAGCTAGCATCCATACCACAGAAAAGCTAACTAGTCCACTCAAAATGCGTCAGTCTTGCTTTTTATTAACCAAAGAGCAATTTAGTCTAGACAAAAACAACAAAAAAAGACACAAAAAAAGGAAGCCTGCTAGTGTTAACTACAACGCCAAAGCAACCATGTTGGTTGGTTGGTAACTAACGACGTTAAGCATCTCGGAGTATCTCACGGATGCACAGCAAATAAGCTTAACCATGTTTCCATCGCAACCAAAATACAATAACACAATACTAGGTTAACTAGCGCATTTTCGTTACAGGATATATTTAATAAAGCATGTTAGTTTGTTGCTCTTTTCTCGAGAGCATAACTTCTTCCTTGAACTTACCCGTCCATTGCACAACACGGAACTAGCTACACAAGTTAGACCAACAAGTCTGTAGCCTGGCTGACTTTTCTTATACCCTTACAAAATGGCGGAGAACAGAGAAGCGAAATGTGATTAGCCTAGTAAAACCCAACGATTGGGGAGAACAGAACAATTGTGGGCGTCTGAGACGAGAAGTGGGTGCTGATAGGACAAGACGAGAGTTGCTAGAGAAGGGCGGTCTTAAAGAAGTTGGCCATGGACTTTGATTGTAAATGGTCAATTGTCAGTCGCAAATTAAATCCGCGTGACCATGAAAATATTGTTATTTTCATATTTTTTTTAAATGCAGAATGAATTTGTGATACAACTGTCTACATATGTGTTGAAAGAATGGCATATCCTGTTATTGCATGGCTGAACCTGTGCTTCCAACACAGTAAATTCGTGGACGACTGTAAAGGAAAATAGGCAATACATTATTCTTCATTGCTCTAAAGAACAAATTAAGGACAAAGACGCTATCAAATATGCAGATCATTTTTGACTATTTATCCAAATGCGTTGCTACGATTTCCAAGAAACAGATTCAGCTTTGGGCCTATGGGCACAGTAAAACAAATTATTTTTTCACAAGATGGCCTAAATCTGTGAGCATGGCCTTGACAAATATTGGAGATGTACTGGGAAGACAAAAACAGTATGGAATAGATTGTATACATTGAAACCCTTACTTCTCTTTGCCGTGTCAGTGACATACCCTCTGTTCCGTAACAGCTGCCTAATCAGACACTTATCAAGTCGGATTGCTGTCGTTCGAATTTCAACCTTGTCTGGCATCAAAGGTTATGGGACTCCTTTGATGTGGGAAAGCTTCTGGAGTGAGACAGAGGGAGATCGAGCCTCCTGTACCACCTGGTCCCAAGACTCCTCCTCACTGCTATGGCAACATCCTGAAAAAATAGCTAAATTCCTCTACCCTTCACAAAAAAACAACAATAAGACAACATATGGAGATGGGTTGAGTGCAATTTGATGCAAAATGGCTAGGATACACTACAGCAGATTTGCCTCTATGTATATTCACATTGAACAAATACTGCGAGAATGAAATAAACGTAATCTGAATGGAGCAAATATGCAGTTGAAGCTCCTGGACTCAGTATATCACAAGGATCTTTCTGTATCAGGTAACACACCATAAATAATTACCTCACATGCTCCCTTTCAGGAAATTACTTTTCTGTTTGGGTGCAGGTAACACACCTGCCCATAGATGAATAATTGATGGGGCCCACATCGACCAGACTGAAGCCCATTGTCTCTCTAGGCTTAGCCTACAGCACTCATCATTACACAGCCAAAATACATTAGGCCACAGGTATGTATGTCTCTCTGGGCTTGGGAGTCATGCACTGAAGGGGAATATATGAACAATTAGGCTGTATTCATTCTTAAAAGTTCTAAATAATATTTTGTATATAGGTAATGTACCCTTACCTAATAGTTTGAAATAATACATACGAGTAAGAATACACTAAGACATCAAAGTAGCTTCCATTTATAGCCAACCAATACAAACATAGTTCAACATAGGCCTATAGTCCTACATGACAGCTGTTATTAGGCTACCTGATGAGTACAACAAATAAAGGATATTTATGGCATTTCAACACATATTTATATTAGTTTTGTGATATTAATTTACTCTTGATAATGTTTTAATCTGTCCACATTCAAGTAACTTACAGTATGCCTAGCCTAGGCTTCTATCTTTTTTTTATGGAAATATGCTGCAGGAAATTTGAGAAATTACTTTGCATCCAAATCATGGCTGATTCCATCTGAAATGTTTAGCATGTGCAGGTTATTATACACAATATATACACATGTATGTGGACACCCCTTCAAGTTAGTCGATTCGGCTATTTCAGCCACACCCGTTGCTGACAGGTGTATAATATCGAGCACATAGCCATGCAATCTCCATACACAAACATTGTCAGTAGAATGGCCTTACTGAAGAACTCAGTGACTTTCAAAGTGGCACCTTCATAGGATGCCACCTTTCCAACAAGTCAGTTTGTCAAATTTCTGCCCTGCTAGAGCAGCCCCAGGTAACTGTAAGTGCTGTTATTGTGAAGTGGAAACATCTAGGAGCAACAACTGCTCAGCTACGAAGAGGTAGGCCACACAAGCTCACAGAACGGGACCGCCGAGTGCTGAAGCGCGTAGCGTGTAAAAATCGTCTGTCCTCGGTTGCAACACTCATTACCGAATTCTAAACTGCCTCTGGAAGCAACATCAGCACAAGAACAGTTCGGCTGGAGTGGTGTAAAGCTTGCCACCATTAGACTCTGAAGCAGTGGAAACCCGTTCTCTGGAGTGATTAATCACATTTCACCATATCCGACTGATGAATCTGGGTTTGGCGGATGCCAGAAGAAAGCTACCTGTCCCAAAGGATAGTGCCAACTGTAAGGTTTGGTGGAGGAATAATGGTCTAGGGCTGTTTTTCATGGTTCGGGCTAGGCCCCTTAGTTCCAGTGAAGGGAAATCTTAATACTACAACATAAAATTACATTCTTGACGATTCTGTGCCTCCAACTTTGTGGTAACAGTTTGGGGAAGCCCCTTTCCTGTTTCAGCATGACAATGCCCCCGTGCCGAAAGCGAGGTCCATAGAGAAATAGTTAGTTGAGATTGTGTTGCAGAACTTGACTGGCCTGCACAGAGCCCTGACCTCAACCCTATCAAACACCTTTGGGATGAATTGGAACGTCGACTGCGAGCCAGGCCTAATTGCCCAACATCAGTGCCCAACCTCATTAATGCTCTTGTGGCTGAATTGAAGCAAGTCCACACAGAAATGCTCCAACATCTAGTTGAAAGTCTTCTCAGACGAGTTGAGGCTGTTATAGCAGCAAAGGTGGACCAACTCCCTTATAATGCTCATGATTTTGGAATGAGATGTTGGACGAGCAGGTGTCCACATACCTTTGGTAATGTAGTGTATTATTATGGCAGTGGCACACATTTTTGTCATGTCGATTGACTTAATTTTGAGACAGGTTCATGTTCAGGTTCATGTGGCCTGCTCTTTTTATATACACTAAGTGTGAGCGACACCTTGTGGTTAACTGATGCATTGTTGCGTGGTGAAAACGTTCCATACTTTTCTGTTTTATTTGAGTGTTCTAACATTCTCATTCCAATGACAGATTGTATTTAATGACAGTCAACGTAGAGTGTTGTCACGATGTTCTATGATTGCTTGTTGATGTTTCAAAAGCAAGTGCACCGACTCATGCTCCACATTGCATAGGCTAGAATTGTGTTTTAAATGCAAGAATACGGTTGGTCATTGATTTGAATTACCACTCTATTGTAAAGGGCATTAGGAGAAATTGAATTGTTTTCCACCGATCTATTTTGCATTTAGGCTACATTTTCTCTTCTATACAGCTACACTATAGACTAGTTTGAGTTTTCAGACTAAGGTTCATTTTGCTCGGCTATAATGTACACTGAGTATACCAAACATTAGGAACACCTTCCTCATATTGAGTTGCACCCTTTGCCTTCAGAACAAGCTCAAAAGGACGGGGCATGGACTCTACAAGGTTCTCGAAAGGGTTCTTCAGGGATGCTGGCCCTTGTTGTCTCCAAAGCTTCCCACAGTTGTTTCCCCTTCATCTACACTGATTGAAGTGTATTTAATTAGTGACATCAATAAGGGATCATAGCTTTCACCTGGATTCACCTGGTCAGTCTGTGACATGGAAAGAACAGGTGATCTTAATCTTTTGTACAATCTGTGTATTTTCTCCAGTTATCTGAGGAGACTTTGAAAACCAACAGAACCTGAGAGGACTATTTGGCCAGTTCAATTAGTTTATAAAACTGTCACTGGTTTTCAGACACTCAAAAGCTTACATTTGTCTTTTTTTTAAACTATATATTTAAAATGGCCCATCTGCCATGTCTCAGCAAGTGCAATGCTTGAACGTCTGAGCAAATTAATCACCTGGGCTCACTGCCATGGCTCCCACTGTCCCCACAAGCTCTCACACAAAATTAATTGGAGATGTGAGGATGGCCATGGCTACGTTTGGGAATTCACACTTGCCACAGAGGTGAAAGTTGACGCCTATCCTCAGATGAGGAGGAGGAAGGGGAGATTGATTATGCACCATTCATGGGGAATATCATGAATGAAACTGGGGATGAATCTGACATTAGCCACTGCAGCCTTGTGACCTGTGTGTCAAGAGAAGGAGGAGATGCCCCAGTGAGAAAGCCAGAAGAGGCCTTGACTGGAAACAAAGGCAGGAAGCCCAAGCAGCAGAGAGCGGTGAAACAACCTTTTGTTTTCTAGGAGAATTGTTCAATAGGACCCCAAAGGCAATATCCACATGGAAGTTTGGTTGGAGCAGGAGCATAAGAACAAGGAGTAAAACCATTGAGAGGAGGGCAGTCCTAATGGACTATTCTTTACATCACCCGTCTCCTAAACTCTGCCCTTTCAGACATTGAGTGCGACCCCAGAAGATAAGAAGTGGTCGACCTCTAAAGGTGGATAGGGTGCCCCGTCCCCTTCTAAACCCAAGCCCCTTTTCCAGGGCCAGGGTGAACCCCACAGGCAGTGCTCCGGTAGTGCTGTCCTCTTCCCTCCTATATCCCAGAGGTCTGGTGCGGCAGCAGTGCACCCTGCTTCTGATAAATGCAAAGTGAAGGCAATACCCAAGAAACTAGCAGAGAAAAGTGAGCATACTATATCTGCTGCAGAAATGATTTTCTACATTATTATTGGGCAGAATTACTTTTGCACCTGCTTTGTCCAGAGGTTACAGCAATTATATGTGTATTTGTGTAGCACTTCACAGTGCAGTACAGAATAAATTGGTTATAAATAGCATGTTAATAGTAAACCCAGCAAAAAAAAGAAACGTCCTCACTCAACTGCGTTTATTTTCTCCAAACTTAACATGTGTAAATATGTGTATGAACATAACAAGATTCAACAACTGAGACATAAACTGAACAAGTTCCACAGACATGTGACTAACAGAAATGGAATAATGTGTCCCTGAACAAAATCAAAAGTAACAGTCAGTATCTGGTGTGGTCACCAGTTGTATTAAGTACTGCAGTGCATCTCTTCCTCATAGACTGCACCAGATTTGCCCTTCTTGCTGTGAGATTTTACCCCACTCTTCCACCAAGGCACCCGCAAGTTCCCGGACATTTCTGGGGGGAATGGCCCTAGCCCTCACCCTCCGATCCAACAGGTCCCAGATGTGCTCAATGGGATTGAGATCCGGGCTCTTCACTGGCCATGACAGAGCACTGACATTCCTGTCATGCAGGAAATCACGCACAGAACGAGCAGTATGACTGGTGGCATTGTCATGCTGGAGGGTCATGTTAGGATGAGACTGCAGGAAGGGTACCTCATGAGGTAGGAGGATGTTTAGATGCTTCCAGAAGGTGAATTCACCAATTTGTAAGTAACGATGTACACAGCATTGAGATTGCCTGCAATGATAACAAGCTCAGTCCGATGATGTTGTGACACACCGCCCCAGACCATGACGGACCCTCCACCTCCAAATCGATCCCTCTCCAGAGTACAGGCCTCAGTGTAACGCTCATTCCTTCGACAATAAACGCAAATCTGACCATCGCCCCTGGTGAGACAAAACCGCGACTTGTCAGTGAAGAGCACTTTTTGCCAGTCCTGTCTAGTCCAACGATGGTGGGTTTGTGCCTTTAGGCGACGTTGTTGCCGGTGATGTCTATTGAGGACCTGCCTTACTACAACAGGCCTACAAGCCCTCAGTCTAGCCTCTCTCAGCCTATTGCGGACAGTCTGAGCACTGATGGGGGGATTGTGCGTTCCTGGTGTAACTCGGGCAGGTGTTGTTGCCATCCTGTACCTTTCCCGCAGGTGTGATGTTTGGATGTACCAATCCTGTGCAGGTGTTGTTACACGTGGTCTGCCACTGCGAGGATGATTAGCTGTCCATCCTGTCTCCCTGTAGCGCTGTCTTAGACGTCCCTGGGCATCTTCTTTTGGTGTTTTTCAGAGTCAGAAGAAAGGCCTCTTTAGTGTCCTAAGTTTTCATAACTGTGACCTTAATTGCATACCGTCTGTAAGCTGTTAGTGTCTTCACGACCATCCCACAGGTGCATGTTCATCAATTGTTTATGGTTCATTGAACAAGCATGGGAAACAGTGTTTAAACCCTTTACAATGAATATATGTGAAGTTATTTGGATTTTTACGAATTATCTTTGAAAGACAGGGTCCTGAAAAAGGGGCATTCCTTTATAATAGTTTAGAATTGTGTAGGTTATAGTTACTCACAATGAATATTCCTTTCAATATAAATGGTATGTGGGCAAGGTATGTAATGTGTGATTGTTATTTGTCTATGTTTTCTTCAGGCGGACCAAATAAAGTGAATCCCAACCTGGGCAATATCATGAGCTTTGTCCCAGGATTAAACTCTCAAAACCATCCAGGGGCCCGTTGCCCAGGCAGCCTTTCTATCGCCAACCTAGACAGGTTATTGGTCCCCTTTTTCCAGTACGTGTGGGAGGAGTTCCTGAGCAGGAACACCTTACAACTTACGCCCCCTTATGCTGGATCGTGATCTACAGAACCAAGGGTGCCGCTTCAGTATCTGGAAGTCAGATGAGTTCACGAACACCATTAGGGAACTGAATAACTGCTGTCAGCACTTGAAGCAGAGGGAGTGGGACAGAGCCATTCGGGTGATCCAGAGCTTGAGGAGAGAAGAGGAGGCGACACTAAGGCAAGCAAGGTTCCTGTCTAGAGCCACACTGGACGGGCTGCTCAATTTGGTCCTGCTCAACCATCTCAAAGCCTTTGGGAAGTTCTACCTTCAGGGAGTCTGGCTCGGGCATATCTCTAACTTCCACATGACCACAGAGACCCACCTATGGTCAGGCAATGGGGTAAAACTGGAATACCTGGAGTGGAACAATACTCATTTCCCAGACCAGTGGTCCGTACGGATGCACGGCCTGGCCGATGATCCAGATCGCTGCCCCCTGCGGGACTACAAGCTCTACGTATCCAAGCGCGTTGGAAGCCACCTGATCACCACTAATGCAATGTATTTTTGCCCACTGAGCCAGACTGGGGCCTGGTATGATTATTGGTTCCACTGCCAAGACATGCCCAAAACTTGCCTGGACAAGATTATCAAAGGCTCTGAGCCACCATATCCTGTCCGTTCGTAATTAGAGGGCAGCAGCCGTATATTAATAAAAAACTGAGCAGGTCACACAGAAGAACATTACTTGTATTTTTGTATACTGTACATGCATACATATATTTAAAGTGTAATATCCAAGCATGACGTGTGTCATTGGATGCTTTGTATGCTATGTTATTGTTGAAATTGTAACGAGTGCGCTGAGAGTCGGGAAGCAAGTTCAGGGAGTGAGTGTTTTTTTTAAATAAAAGAAACAATGAACACGAAACACAAACAACGGACCGATATGAAAACAGAGTCAATAACACCTGAGGAAAGAACCAAGGGGAGTGACAGATATCGGGAAGATAATCAAGTAGGTGATGGAGTCCAGCTGAGTGTCATGAGGTGCAGGTGACAGGTGTGCGGGATAATCAGCAGCCTGATGACCTAGAGGCCGGAGAGGGAGTATACGTGACAGTACCCCCTCCTCGACACACGGTTCCAGCCGCAGGACACCGTCAAAGGAGACGAACCCGGGGCTCAGGAGCGGACCGGTCACACTTGCTGATGCGCGAGAACCTGTCACGCCAGCGGAGGTACGGGAACCTGTCGAGTCAGCTGGGGCCCGGGAACTTGACAGATCGGTTGAGGCAGGGGAGTCTGGCGATCCGGCTAAGGCATGAAAACCAGACGAGCCGGCTGAGGCAGGGGGGCCTGGCGATCCGGGCTGAGACATGAGAGCCTGTAGCGGTTCCCGGACCCGAGTCATTACTCTGCCACAAAGAATAAAATAAAAAAACTCCTTGATGCCTCCCTTAGTTGAGGTGTTATTCTGTAACGAGTGCACTGAGAGTCAGGAAGCAAGTTCGGGGAGTGAGTGGTTTAATAAAATAAACAATGAACACGAAACACAAACAACGCACCGACATGAAAACAGAGCCAATAACACCTAAGGAAAGAACCAAGGGGAGTGACAGATATAGGGAAGATAATGGTGAGGCGCAGGTGCGCGAGACGATGGTGACAGGTGTGCGGGATAATCAGCAGCCTGATGACCTAGAGGCCAGAGAGGAAGTATACGTGACAGAAATACTCATAAATAGTATTAGAAAACCATTTTCCTTATATTCATCATAGTGGTTTCTTTAAGTTACATCAGCCACTCTCATACTGTAAATAACCTTCATTCAGTTCACTCATATTTTATTTATTGTAGCCTTCACGCTTTAGCCTAGGGGTAGGGGGGGGGCAGACACAGCAGGAGTTCAAACTGTAGAACCCAGTTCCTACATTTGAATATAAACAAAGATTTTATCTAACAAAACTATTCTACATTTTATCTCTGGGACCCTCAGGATGACAAATCAGAGCAAGATTACTGAATGTAAGTACATTATTTACCTTCAGAGGTGAATGTATCAAACCAGTTACTGTGACAAAAGTTTTTTGTTGTGCACTCTCCTCAAATAATAGCATGGTATTTTTTCACTGTAATAGCTTCTGTAAATTGGATAGTGCAGTTAGATTACCAAAAATCTAAGCTTTCTGCTCATGTAAGACATGTCTATGTCCTGGGAAATTGTCTTGTTACTTACAATGTCATGCCAACCACATTAGCGCACTTTAGCTCAACCGTCCCGCCGGGGGGACACCAATTCCGTAGAGGTTTAAGAAATGAGAAGAGAGAGTACCTCACAATCATATAATTCAATAGAACACATCTCTATGGTCACACACATATCTTACTTGTCAAGAAGATCACACATGCTAATGCTACATTAGCAGCTAGTGGTGAAACGAAAAACGGTAAAAAGCTGCCCCTTTTTAGTCTAGATAGAGAAGACTTTAGTCTTGGATGTAGACTTTAGTCCTGTACGTACATATTGTAGCGACCCGCACAGACAGCTGTGTGTTATGTGTTAGGCTAGGAGGTGGTTGTGTTGTACTGACCAGTACCCGGTGTTCGCGGGGTCCGACATGTCAATCAACCTGCTATCTGCCAATCACGGGAATGCCTGGAATGTTCTGATGCCGGGCATCCTGGTGGTTGGCGGAGTGGCGTGGAGGGGGGGTGGAGCATTGGAAGTTAAGACCAGGTTCAGCTTTTTGTTCTCTCTCTCTTACGTCTGGGCTTCCCAAGAGAAGGTCACGATTGGCTTGTGGGTTATCTGTTATCTTTTTGGCGTGTGCTACGGCCCAAACAGTAGCCTGTGTAAAGTTGGTTTAATAAACCGTCAATTCGCAAACTCAAGCCTCTGTCTGGACAATTGTTCATTTATGATCTAGTCAGGTCATTACATTGGTGTCAGAAGTAAAAACGTTAATACAAGTTAGCCAGCTAGCTAGCTGACTTATGTGGCCAGCTACCGTAGGTGAGAACGGGGATTGAAAATGCGTCGAGGAATCCGAAAGTGAAGGTGGAGGTAGGGGACAATTATGGCCAAGGAGGTGCGTGTGAATGGACGTCGGGGGTTCTGTCTGAGGAGATCGCCAGGGCGTCGGAGCGCAGAGGCCGCTTGAGGGAGGACGTTAGAGCGATGGCGGCTGAAGCGGGCATGATTGCTTCGTCGTCTGTATTTCGCGCGGATTCTGGTGGGCGGACCGAAGTGGCGACGTCGACGCGGCGTGACGAGGAATCTGGGGCTCAGGATGTAAACAAACATGGCGGCGCCCAGTTCCCGGCTGCGTCCGTATCTGTTAAGACCCCGAAGTATTCCGGTAAGGCGGATTGGGAAGCTTTTCATGCTCAGTTTGAACTGTTAGCTCATTTTAGGGGTGGTCGGATGAAGAAAGGGCACTGCAGTTGGCTTTATGCCTCACGGATGAAGCTCTGGCCTGTTTGATATTGATTAGCCCCGAGGACAGGCATGATTATGGTGCTTTAGTGGGAGCACTGAGGAGGCGCTATGGACAGTGTGTACAGCCCGGGCTACTGCGCTCCGAACTGAGTAATAGACGCAGACAGCCTGGAGAGCCTCTACGGGTGCTAGCTAATGACATTGAGAGCCTCTCTCGGCGGGCATATGCTCACATGCCCCCCTCCGTGCAGAGCGAGCTAGCACGGGACCAGTTCATACAGGCGCTCTCTCCTACGGAGCTGCGCATACAGACCCAGCTGGATCATCCTGAGTCATTGCAGACAGCCTTGGAGATGGCTTTGGAGAGGGAGCTGGTGTGGGCTGGGGCTTCAGCTGGGGCTTTGGTGGGGGTGCAGGGAGACACACTCTCTGTGCGAGCTGGGGGGCAGAGCAGCCCGGAACCTGAAAAGCCTGCTTGGGTGGCCGAAATGACAAAACTCATTCAGGCTGTGTCGCTACAGGCGGCACGAAACACAAGCCCTGGTCCCAGGGTCTGCTGGGGTTGTGGCCAGCCAGGCCATCTGCGCCGAGATTGCCCCATGTCCCCCAGAGCTCAGGGAAACGGCTCGGGGTCCGCATAGACCGGGTAGTGCGGACCCCTGGCTTTCTATCCCAACCACCATCATCTTCAGGAGGAGCCCACCGGCACAGACGGGAAGCAAGGCTCCACTTCCCCAGAAGCAGACGAGGGCAAGCGGATGGAGCCTGTTGTTGTGGTGGGCCGGACCTGTGTTGGGGACTTTTGTCATGTCCCTGTCACTGTGGAGGGGTGCCCTGCTCCGCCCTGGTGGACACTGGGTCCACAGTAACCCTGGTGAGGCCAGATATTGTGCCAGGTTGGACTCAGTGTGAGCCTACAACTGTGCAGCTCCGCACAGTCACAGGTGAGCTGGCACCCATGAAAGGGAAGGGAATAATGACTCTGACAGTAGGGGGCAGGACTGTGCGTCATCCTGTGTGGGTGGCGGCTGTGCAGGACCCTTGTATCCTGGGGTTGGACTTTCTTAGGAGCACAGGCTGCCAGTTAGACCTAAATAGGGGCACACTGAGCTTCCAGGGAGGGACGGAAGTCACCATGGCTCCCCCTAATGTCACATTCACTCAACCCAACAAACCCTTTACTCCAACAGTTAAAGCAGCAGAGACTCATGGCTGCGCCCCCCTCCCCCACAGCTGTGTGTGACTTTTCCCCAGTCCCCCTGTCACCTACGGCGGTGTGTTACATTCCCCCAGCTACCTCCATGACACAGCCCTCTGTGAGCCCGGGCCGCAACCCCCAGCCCAGCTACCCCAGATGGGAGAGGAGAGGACACTGTCTGCAGTGAGGGAGATATGGGGGAGGAACTGTGTTGGTCTTGACCCCGAGCAGCAGGAACGGTTGTGGCAGTTGCTGTTTGAATTCAGAGACAGCTTTGCGTTGAGTGAGGAAGAGGTGGGTCAGACTCATCTGGTGCAGCATGAGATCGACACAGGTGATGCTCGACCCATCAAGATGCGTCCCCGCCGTATCCCGCTGGCACGCCAGGAGGCGGCAGACAAGGCTGTGTTGGAGATGCAGCGGGCAGACTTCATTGAGCCCTCAGACAGCCCCTGGGCGGCGCCAGTCGTCATGGTTCCGAAGAAGGGGGCAAGCTGAGGTTCTGTGCGGACTACAGGCGGCTGAATGAGGTAACCAGGAAGGACTCATACCCCATACCACGTATCGATGAGTCGCTGGACCTGGTTAGGGGGTCCTCCTGGTTCTCCTCACTAGACCTCCGCAGTGGCTACTGGCAGGTGCCCCTCTCCCCAGAGGCCAGAGCCAAAACTGCGTTCTCCACTAACAGAGGACACTGGCAGTTCAAGGTCCTGTGCTTTGGCCTGTGCAACGCTCCAGCTACTTTTGAGCGTTTGATGGACAGGGTGCTGGATGGCATCCCCGACAGCAGTGTCTGGTATACCTCGATGACATCCTGGCCCATGGCAGCTCCTTCCAGTCAGCCCTGGGGGCGCTACGGCGTGTGCTGGAGAGGGTGGCTGCCGCAGGTCTGAAGCTCCACCCCGAGAAGTGCCACTTCATGAGGAGAGAGGTGTCCTTCTTGGGCCACCGAGTGGGGAAGGAGGGGATCAGCACCATGGAGGACAAGGTAGGGGCTGTCAGAGACTGGCCCACCCCCACCGACCAGCGTCAGCTGAAGAGCTTCCTGGGCCTGGCCTCGTACTACAGGAGGTTTGTACGGGGCTTCTCAAGCGTTGCTGCTCCACTGAACCGCCTGCTGCCGAAGGACAAGGCTTTCACTTGGACAGTGGAGTGTGAGGAGGCGTTCAACACCCTCAAACGTGCACTGATCGAGGCCCCGTGCTCGCCCCCTGACCTCACCTTGCCCTTTATCCTGGACACAGACGCGAGCAATGTGGGCATGGGTGGGGTGCTGGCCCAGGTGGGGCCAGAGGAGGAGAGAGTGGTGGCGTACTTCAGCAAAACATTTGACAAACATGAGCGCCGCTACTGTGTCACCCGGCGGGAGCTCTTGGCTGTTGTGGCTTCCGTCAAACACTTCAAGTACTACCTGGGTGGTCTGCCCTTTACTGTAAGGACTGACCACTCTGCTCTCCAGTGGCTCATGTCTTTCAGAGAGCCAGAGGGGCAGGTGGCACGCTGGTTGGAGGAGCTTCAGCCGTATGACTTCACGGTGGTGCACAGGGCAGGGGCACGCCACTCCAACGCCGACGCCATGTCCCCTCGGCCCTGTACTGCAGACGGCTGCCGCCACTGTGAACGGAGAGAGGGACGGGAGAGAGAGCTGCGGGCAGAGGAGGGTGTCTGTGCCACAGTGTGTCGGGCGAGCGGGCCGGTCTGCTGCGAGCTGCAGACTGTCGACGTGGCTGAATGGCGGCAGCAGCAGGGACGGGACACAGACCTACAGCCAGTGCTACAGTGGGTAGAGGCGCAGGTGAGGCCACCATGGGAAGAGGTAACAGCGCTCTCACTCGCGACCAAAGGGTTGTGGTCGAAGTTTGAGAGACTGCGGCTGGCTGATGGCGTGCTACAGCGGGCATGGAAGGAGTCAGCTACGGGAGAGGAGAGGTGGCAGGTGGTGGTCCCAAAAGCATTGCGGGAGGCTGTGCTCCAGAGTACTCATGGGGGGTGGGGACTGGACACTTTGGGGTCACAAAAACACTGCGCCGTCTCCGTCAGGGCTTCTACTGGGGGCAGCACAAGAGGGATGTGGAGGACTTTTGTCGCCGCTGTGACAACTGCACAGCGAGAAAGGGCCCCCAGGCCGCTCTCATGCTCAGCTCCAACAGTTCCCAGTGGGGGCTCCCATGGAGAGGGTGGGAGTGGATGTAGTTGGGCCGTTCCCCACCACAGACAGTGGAAACCGCTGGGTGCTCACGGCCATGGACTATTTCACAAAATGGCCCGAGGCCTATGCTCTGCCTGACCAGGAGGCAGAGACCATCGTCGACGCCCTGACAGCGGGGATGTTCAGCAGGTTTGGAGCTGCAGAGTCCATCCACAGCGACCAAGGCAGAAACTTTGAGTCCCGTGTGTTCGCCACCATGTGTGAGAGGCTGGGTATGCACAAGACCCGCACTACTCCTCTCCATCCTCAAAGTGATGGCCTTGTGGAGCGCTTCAACAAAACGCTTGGACAGCAGCTGGCCATCGTCTCTTCCAAACACCAGCGGGACTGGGACAAGCACCTGCCTATGGTCCTCATGGCATGCCGCTCCGCTGTCCAAGACTCCACCTCCTGCACGCCTGCCCTCCTCATGCTGGGGAGAGAGATCCGCACCCCTGCGGAGATGGCGTTTGGTCGGCCCCTGGATAGCCCTCATGTTCCTCCAGGGCCGGAGTATGCCCGGAGACTCCAGGACCGCCTGGAGACAGCCCACACCTTCGCCAGGGAGCAGCTGGTGAATGCAGGTGTGAGGCAGAAAGGAACTATGACGTGCACACCCGGGGAAGGCACTTTGTGGCTGGGGAGCTGGTCTGGGTCTACAGCCCCCTAAGGAAAAAAGGCAGATGCCCCAAGTTGGACAGTCACTGGGTGGGACCCTGCAGTGTCCTGGAGAGGGTAGGGGAGGTTGTGTACCGGGTGCAGCTTCCTCCCAGGGGGAGAAAGGTGGCACTGCACCGGGACAGGTTAGCCCCATACAGAGGGGCCTCTTTTCCCCAAACCCCAGGAACCCCCACAATTCCCCTCTCTGGCAATGACATTCTCCAGGCACCCACCCTCAGGTGCCGCAGACAAGGCTCCAGACAGCCCACTCCCCAGTCTCCCCCTGTGTCACCGCGTGGTTCCCCAGAGCCACGGACTGTATTACCCGTTCCCGCTTCCTTGTCCCCCATAGCCCTGCCTTCATCCCCTGATTCCCAGAGGGGCACTCTGCGACCATCACGGACACGCAGGCAAAGGAGACCTCCGGGTCGCTTCAGAGACTTTGTTTGTTCCCTCGGGGACGAGGGACTTTGTGGTGGGGGGGCTGTGTAGCGACCCGCACAGACAGCTGTGTGTTATGTGTTAGGCTAGGAGGTGGTTGTGTTGTACTGACCAGTACCCGGTGTTCGCGGGGTCCGACATGTCAATCAACCTGCTATCTGCCAATCACGGGAATGCCTGGAATGTTCTGATGCCGGGCATCCTGGTGGTTGGCGGAGTGGCGTGGAGGGGGGGGGTGGAGCATTGGAAGTTAAGACCAGGTTCAGCTTTTTGTTCTCTCTCTCTTACGTCTGGGCTTCCCAAGAGAAGGTCACGATTGGCTTGTGGGTTATCTGTTATCTTTTTGGCGTGTGCTACGGCCCAAACAGTAGCCTGTGTAAAGTTGGTTTAATAAACCGTCAATTCGCAAACTCAAGCCTCTGTCTGGACAATTGTTCATTTATGATCTAGTCAGGTCATTACAATATTAAATGAAACGGATCTATTATATACAATGACGTTCAGGATAGAAGTACACCTTAAGAGAGCATAATAGTTGGGTCTAGGAGGGAGAGAAACAGGATATGGAAAGGAATGTAACATATCAAGACTGATTGTAAATGAGAAAAAAAGTCATACTTGTTAAACAAAATCTCTTTGAGCATACAGCATATAGCTCAGTATTTTAATTATTTATTTTGTACAGTCATTTTTGCTCATCTTTATCAAGGGTGTCAATAATTCCAGACCCCACTATAGTTCCCATCTTATTAAAAAAAATATAGATAGATATCAGAATATCAATTTATTAATATGAAACTCTGTGTAACTATGGAAACCACTTTGGGGAGTATTCGTTTGCAGATTTTTTCTGTTTTCTAACTGTTCACTTAACCAAGCACCTGATAAATCTATCTTTAGATTTACACTATGGCTGAAGATACACCACATTAATTAAGACTATATTGACGCACCATCAAAATGTATCCGTTTAAACTAGAGATACTGTGTTTTTTTGCACGGGCTGCATCGCAATCCACCACGTCGGCCTTTTGCATCTGCGGTGGAAGGTGGCCATGCTACAGCGATGTTTATCTGACCATGAGACATCCCGGAAATCGGTCTTCTCACGTCTGTAGCGTCTGAACGGTTTGTGACCATGCTAACTTTTATGACCACTCTATGGAAACGGGAGACTCTCACGAACACGATGGTGTTCTCTGTTTTCTCTACAACCCCCACAAGTGTCACAGGACTCCTCTAAAGGTAACCCATAAACACAAATGGAAGAATGGGCCTCCCGAGTGGCTCAGTGGTCTATGCACTGCATCGCTGTGCCACTAGAGAACCTTGTTTGAGTCCAGGCTCTGTCACAGCCGGGAGACCCATGAGGCAGCACACAATTGGGCGTCGTCCGGGTTAGGGGAAGGTATGGCCGGCAGGGATGTTCCTATCCCATCGCGCACTAGAGACTCCTGTGGCGGACCGGGCGCAATGCACGCTGCGTGTGGCTGGCTTCCGGGTTAAGCGGCCGTTGTCTCAAGAAACAGTGCGGCTTGGCTCGGTTGTGTTTCAGAGGACGCACAGCTCTCGACCTTCGCCTCTCCTGAGTCCATATGGGAGTTGCAGTGATGGGACAGGACTGTAACTACCAATTGAGGAGAAAAAGGGGTTTTAAAAAATGATATCAAAAATATATAGAAATTGGAAGTATGGAGGCAATTTTGTGCCAACAAAAATAAGGGATTAAATGTGTCCAAAAAATATATATTTCCTGAGCTTTCTTATATCTCCTAGATATTGGACAGACACTTCAAAATCTTTTTTGGGGTGTGTCCTCCATTCGGTGTGTCCCTCATTCATTTTTACTTCCACCATCGGCTCTTTATTAAATAATTTATGGAAAAATAATGACACATTTTCTTCCCTAAACCAGATAAGTTCTGAACTACAAATATGCCGCCATTTTGTAGTTTATTTTTCTAATCCTAACCGGATGCTTATTAATATCTTTGCCAATATTATTCTAATATGCATGCAAATTCATATGTACCTCCATTAAAATCTACATAATGCTGTATCAGCACATACCAACTCAATGTTTGAACTGGGGCACTTTTTAAAATGTGTTTTTCAGTCATTAATATTTAAGCTTGAAATATTGGAGCCTCATAATTTAATTAGGGTCCTTAGTAAACCTTCATGACAAATAATGTTTGGATATGTTCATCTGTTCTTGACTTACAAATCATTAAAGTTTGGATAAATTGCCCATTTGGGGGCGCTACAAAGCACCCCATAGCCAGCAGGGGTATGAGATTTCACAAATATGTTTGATTCATCCCAAATATATTTTATGCCAAGCCACAAGTCTGAGCTACAAAAAACAAAACAACATTTTGGGGGGGATTCCATGACCAGACATGGCTTGTTAAAATATAACGTTTCCTAGTGGTGTATAGAGCTTCATGGCAGAAAACAAGTGTATGTATGTAAATGCTTATAAAAAACGGTGTTATATCGATATTGGAGCCTTGAGAACCTTGAAAATATACTACACTGCTCAAAAAAATAAAGGGAACACTTAAACAACACAATGTAACTCCAAGTCAATCACATTTCTGTGAAATCAAACTGTCCACTTTGGAAGCAACACTGATTGACAATACATTTCACATGCTGTTGTGCAAATGGAATAGACAACAGTTGGAAATTATAGGCAATTAGCAAGACACCCCCAATAAAGGAGTGGTTCTGCAGGTGGTACCACAGACCACTTCTCAGTTCCTATGCTTCCTGGCTGATGTTTTGGTCACTTTTGAATGCTGGCGGTGCTTTCACTCTAGTGGTAGCATGAGACGGAGTCTCGAACCTACACCAGTGGCTCAGGTAGTGCAGCTCATCCAGGATGGCACATCAATGCGAGCTGTGGCAAGAAGGTTTGCTGTGTCTGTCAGCGTAGTGTCCAGAGCATGGAGGCGCTACCAGGAGACAGGCCAGTACATCAGGAGATGTGGAGGAGGCCGTAGGAGGACAACAACCCAGCAGCAGGACCGCTACCTCCACCTTTGTGCAAGGAGGAGCACTGCCAGAGCCCTGCAAAATGACCTCCAGCAGGCCACAAATGTGCATGTGTCTGCTCAAACGATCAGAAACAGACTCCATGAGGGTGGTATGAGGGCCCAACGTCCACAGGTGGGGGTTGTGCTTACAGCCCAACACCGTGCAGGATGTTTGGCATTTGCCAGAGAACACCAAGATTGGCAAATTCACCACTGGCGCCCTGTGCTCTTCACAGATGAAAGCAGGTTCACACTGAGCACGTGACAGACATGACAGAGTCTGGAGACGCCGTGGAGAACGTTCTGCTGCCTGCAACATCCTCCAGCATGACCGGTTTGGCGGTGGGTCAGTCATGGTGTGGGGTGGCATTTCTTTGAGGGGCCGCACAGCCCTCCATGTGCTCGCCAGAGGTAGCCTGACTGCCATTAGGTACCGAGATGAGATCCTCAGACCCCTTGTGAGACCATATGCTGGTGCGGTTGGCCCTGGGTTCCTTCTAATGCAAGACAATGCTAGACCTCATGTGGCTGGAGTGTGTCAGCAGTTCCTGCAAGAGGAAGGGATTGATGCTATGGACTGGCCCGCCTGTTCCCCAGACCTGAATCCAATTGAGCACATCTGGGACATCATGTCTCGCTCCATCCACCAACGCCACGTTGCACCACAGACTGTCCAGGAGTTGGCGGATGCTTTAGTCCAGGTCTGGGAGGAGATCCCTCAGGAGACCATCCACCACCTCATCAGGAGCATGTCCAGGCATTGTAGAGAGGTTATACAGGCACGTGGAGGCCACACACACTACTGAGCCTCCTTTTGACTTGTTTTAAGGACATTACATCAAAGTTGGATCAGCCTGTAGTGTGGTTTTCCACTTTTAATTTTCAGTGTGACTCCAAATCCAGACCTCCATGGGTTGATAAATTTGATTTCTATTGATCATTTTTGTGTGATTTTGTTGTCAGCACATTCAACTATGTAAAGAAAAAAGTATTTAATAAGAATATTTAATTCATTCAGATCTAGGATGCGTTATTTTAGTGTTCCCTTTATTTTTTTGAGCAGTGTATTTGGACTGTTGATACTTATGATTTGAAAATTGTGCAGTATGACGTAAAAGTGGGTATCGAAGGAGGTGCTATTAGATTTAAGTTGAAACACTTAAAAAATAAACACACACCTTGCTCCTGGAAGGTAAGGGACCCCTCATCATCCTGATGAATTAAGGTTGTTTGGGGACAAGGGGCAATAAAACCCTTCAAACTGACACTGGCCCAATACAGTACCTTCAGCAAAGAGCATGCTGTTGACCATTATCTCTCTTTCCCCCCAACTTTTGTGCACACAAGGTCTGCCTCTCTGCCCAAGTCACCTTTGAGGTTACATACAATCTGGCCCTGTGAAACTCCCCAGCACCTGCTCTCGGTCCTGCATCAGGGAGTCTTGTGGAGATTTTTTTTTTTTTAAGTATAAAAATGTAATGACAGAATTGATGAAAAGAATAGCTTGGCTGTATTAACTTTTTAAAAGTTTGGCATGGCATATGTTTGGCATTCTAGCATACTGTACCTGTATCTTTTGGGGATAGGTGCAAGAGCATGGGTACTGCAGGAGGATGGGTACTGGTACTGAAAACTATTAAATAAAAATGGTGTTATTTATATAATGTAACTTAAAGGCATTAGTATAACTGAGTTTTTTGGGTGACGAGATAGGAATCCACTTTGACAGATATATGTCATCAAATGATGATAGAAACTGTTGGTCATTATATTAGATACATATGTCATTCAATTACAAGTCCATGACTATGTGGTTTTAATCTACCGTAGCTGTGGTTCCTCTTATTTTGGGAGTGATATAACATTTTGAATCTATTTTTAATACATACCTAAGAGTTCATGCCTGCAAGACAGAGGCTTAGGTTACAGTCAATCGGTCAGAGCATTTGAACATTTTATATCACTACTTTGTATTTAATACCACATTGAAATAAAAGCCAGTGAGCCAGCAAAAAATCGTTAGTATTTTGCAACAGCATTTAGTAGTAGTTAGAAATGTCCTAACAAGGTAGTCATGCTGCCTGACAGTTGAACGACGCTAGCCTTGATGAGGCCCTTACACTTTTGGGGTTGTTGTGTATAGTGTGATTTCCTCAGGGTCAACGACCTGGCTTCACGCTTACCTCAGGTCAATACCCCCTCCTACCATTTGCTAAACTGATGCACAGGCTAGGATAGTGCATGCGGGTCAAAAGCAAGTCCTGTTAAAGCTGAATAATTTGTTAGAGAAGCACAGGTTGTGTCTTGTGAACCGAGGGACTAGTGTAACGATCCTAGCCTTGATAAGTCTGTTAAAAAATCCCGCAAGGGAGATCTCGCTCTTGGCATCTCTCTTGGAGTTTCTTTAGTGCAGGGTTTCCCAACCACATTTTTGTTTGAACCCTTATTGGGTCATTAGAGGTAAAATAAAAATTAAGTCAACAAGGAAAAGGATTCGTTATTGTGGGGATAGGTGTATTTTCTTATTGTGGGATTTCATTATATTTTGTAAAAGCAAAAGCCTCCACAGTTAACACTCAAATGTTTTTGTTATTGATCACTCAAATATTAGGTGTGAGCAATCCTGGTATTATTATTTATGAACTGTATTTGTATATTCACATTTGCACAATTGATATACAGGTAGCAAAAAGAGACTTAGTTTACAGTTTTAAATGTGCAGACGCCAGTGTAACTATGGAATCAGTTATATGGGACACATACAGGCAATAAATAAACTAGCTACAGTACACCATCAAAGATCTAATTAAAATAGTTTATTATGTTTATTATATGGTATGTATTATATGCAAAGTAATTTCTTATTTTAAGTTGGGTGAAGTACTCCACACAACCACTGAAGTGTAATAACAACGAACACAACACTATCAGTTTCGGTACAAATAATGATAGTAAGTTCCGGTACTACGGAATCATGGGAGATTGAGTTTCACAGTCTGTCACTCACAGCCCGCCACTTTTAAGTCATGAAATAAATAACTCAATAATTCACAAAACAATGATTTCTATGTGCTTAAACCATTGATATTATTGTCTTTTTACATAATTAATAACAGCGAGTAGCTAGCTAAAAAGCCCCAAATGTTCACTTTGAACCAAATAGCTAACGTTAGCATACAAGATACGGTTGGCGAGAGTGAATAAATATCACTTGTATACAAGGTGAACCAATACGCGTCACTAGTTGAAATAAAATAAGAGTTTAGAGTTATACGGGTCGAAATACAGAAAATGCTATATTACGGCTCAATTCTTGTCCGATGGCGAACCTTGCGTTCTAACAGTAAAGTAGCTAGCTACATCCAAATAAGCAGTTATGTTTATTTGTACTAATAGCACAAATAAGCAGTTATGTTTATTTGTACTAATAACACAAACTCGCATCAAGTTTAAAGGAATTCAGAATGGGCGTGGCATCAGAGGTCTTCGGTGTTACAGTTGTGAGCGAGATGCGTCATGAGTGTGTTCTATTAATTAGTACATACAAAACATTGTGCTTATTTGTACATAGTTAATGAGAGACTGTGTTGCAACCACACGACTGCGCGTGTTAGCGCCACCGGTGTTAATTTTTGTTGGACGGAAGAGAAAAAAAAATAGCTGGCTTGCTTGGTCGCCGCAGATTTGTTTCTAAATTGGTTTCCGCGTACAGGTCAGTTTTTCGGCCTATTATTAATCACAGGAGTAGCGGTAAAGCAGGTACGTTAATCCAATGACAATGTATTTAGTGACCTAGTTATCTTTCCCATTCGTGCACAATGTAACTAGCTAGTAAGTTAAGTAGGTAACGTTCACTAACTATGTATGTGCAATGCGGTCCAGACAAACCGGCCTAGTAACGTTAGTAGCTAGCGAATGCTACTATGCCTTTATTTACTAACGTTACCTAAATAGCAAGCTATCTATTTACTTCCTCCCGTTTCGTATTGTCTGCGGTGTTCACTAATGCAAGACATTGGGTTAAACATATGCCAAACTTGCATTGATAGTTCGCTAATAGTGTTAGCCAGAGGTGAATAATAGGGGAACGAATATATTTTTTTTAAAGTCTGGTTCCAATGGAAGTTAATGACTTAAGTAGACTAGGCAGTTATCGCATGATTGTTGTCTGTAGACACACTTTTCAATGGTAAACTGCCTGAGTTAATTAACGATTTTCATTTATCGACCATCATTGGTGTTCGTTAGCTACTGCATACTGCCAAAGATGGTCAGCTAACGTTACGTCTTAACGTTCTCTGACTGGTGAGTCCATTTCGTCCTCGTCTGGTCCAAAGCTGCCAGTACTGGCTAACGTTAGCTAGTTAGTCAAATTAACGAAGTTACTACATGCAATTTGAGCATAAATCGCGCCAAATAGCGCAACAAACCCGTCTTTGATCGAGCTCATTGGCTCCCAAATATGCCTGCCCTGCCTGCAACGATCTTCATTTACTGCCGTTACGCACGGTATCTACTTCCTAAAATGGTCTACATAAAAATGTACAAGCAACAGAAAAAATGTAAATGTATCGGGTTTTTTTAAACCTCTTCCAGTCAAGAACAATGCATACAAAAAAATAAGTTCTGCATTTTATTTCGATTTTTTTTTTGGAAGTACGTACCGGGAGTAACGGCAGTAAATTACAATATTTGCAGGCGTATTTGGTGAGTAACGGAAATATTGAGCTGGTGAAGGATAGCTTGAACCACATATTTTTATAACTTAACCAAGATAGACCACAGCCTGTCGTTTCTAATGGGAACACATCAGCCAGTTTATTTATTTTTTTGTGGTAAATCCAATCTGGGGTGTGTTCATAAAGTCACTCTGGCTATCTACTCCGATTGTAGAACACTCTCATCTGAGTGTCAGAGCGCATAATAACTGACGAATTTACAAACGCTCAACACCCGTTGAATATGTCGGTGTCAGCAAACGTCCAGTTTAACCAGCTTTGCTAGGGTGAGTAAAATGGTCAGAGTGAAGTGTTCTCTCATTTTATGTCTGGAAGTAGCTAGCCAACATTAGCTTGTGTACTTGACTGCCATTGTGAGGTCAGAATGCTCGACTCGACACTACTCCTCAGCCAGAGCCTCCAGTGTGCACAGCGAAACGCTCTGAATTTACGAATGTACATTCTGGCAACACTGAATAAATTCAGAGCTTGCCAGATTGTTCCCCGCTGACCATTATACTCGCCCTAGCAAAGCTGTTTTCATGTTATCCAGATCGTTGGTGACTGTAACTGTGCTGCTGGCAACAATTTAATTACGCGTTTTTACCGACGTTTACGGACACTGGCCATATTCAATGGGTGTTGAGCGTTCGTAAATTCATCCGTTATTCTGCGCTCTGGCACACTTAGAGGAGTGCTCTAAAATTGGAGTAGATAGCCAGAGTGAATTTATGAAGGTACCCCCTGGATTTCCAGAGTGCGTTCTGGGCGTATGTAAATTCAGATCATTCAGAGCCCACACTGGATGCTCTGGCCGAGGAGTAGGGTTGACCCGAGGGTTCTGACCTTACAATGATAGTCAAGCACCCAAGCTAACGTTGGCTAGCTTGCTAGCTATTTCCAGACATAAAATGAGAGAACACTTCACTCTTACCATTTTACTCGCTGGTTAGGCTGTTTTCAGGTTATCCAGATCGTTGGTGACTAACTGTGCTGCTGGCAACAATTTAATAAATGTTTTTGCTGACACTGGTCGTATTCAGCGGGTGTTGTACATTTGTAAATTCATCAGTTTTTCTGCAATCTGGCACAGTCATGCATTGCATATTTATATTAAGGAATGCCTACTCTGAAGTGTGCATTTGCAATTACTCATTTTGCCTTTTCCGTCCTAAACAACGCAATTTAAAACTTAGTCCACTGTTCAAAACAGATTATAGACATCTACTTTGTGCATGACACAAGTGTTTTTTCCAACAATTGTTTAGACAGATTACTTCACTTATAATTCACTGTATCACAATTCCAGTGGATCAGAAGTTTACATACACTAAGTTGACTGTGCCTATAAACAGCTTGGAAAATTCCAGAAAATGTCATGGCTTTAGAAGCTTCTAATATGCTAATTGACATCATTTGAGTCAAATGAAGGTGTACCCGTGGATGTATTTCAAGGCCTACCTTCAAACTCAGTGCCTCTTTACTTGACATCATGGGGAAATCAGCCAAGACCTCAGATTCCTTTTTAGGCCTCCACAAGTCTGGTTCATCTTTGAGAGCAATTTCCAAACATCTGAAAGTACCATGTTAATCTGTACAAACAATAGTACACAAGTATAACCACCATGCAGCCATCATACTGCTCAGGAAGGAGACACGTTCTGTCTCCTAGAGATGAATGTATTTTGGTGTAAAAAAAAGTGCAAATCAATCCCAGAACAACAGCAAAGGACCTTGTGAAGATGCTGGTGGAAACGGGTACAAAAGTATCTATATCCGCAGTAAAACGAAACCTATATCGGCATAAACTGAAAGGCTGCTCAGCAAGGAAGAAGCCACTGCTCCAAAACCGCCACAAAAAAGTCAGACAATGGTTTGCAACTGCACATGGGGACAAAGATCGTACTTTTTGGAGAAATGTCCTCTGCTCTGATGAAACAAAAATGGAACTGTTTGGCCATAATGACCATCACTATGTTTGGAGGAAAAAGGGGGAGGCTTGCATGCTGAAGATCACCATCCCAACCGTGAAGCATGGGGGTGGCAGCATCATGTTGTGGAGGTGCTTTGCTGCAGGAGGGACTGGTGCACTTCACAAAATAGATGGCATCATGAGGAAATAAAATTATGGAGATGTATTGAAGCAACATCTTAAGACATCAGTTAAAGCTTGGTCACAAATGTCTTCCAAATGGACAATGACCACAAGCATACTTCCAAAGTTGTGGCAAAATGGCTTAAGGACAACAAAGTCAAGGTATTGGAGTGGGCCATCAAAGCCCTGACTAAAATTTGTGGGCAGAACTGAAAAAGCGTGTGTGAGCAAGGAAGCCTTCTAACCTGACTCAGTTACACCAGCTCTGTCAGGAGGAATGCTACCAAATACTAATTGAGTGTATGTAAACTTTTCACCCACTGGGAATGTGATGAAAGAAAAATGCTGAAGTAAATCACTCTACTTTTATTCTGACATTTCACATTCTTAAACTGAAGTGGTGATCCTAACTGACCTAAAACGGGGGATTTTTACTAGGCTTAAATGTCAGGAATTGTGAATAACTGAGTTTAAATGTATTTGGCTAATGTGTCTGTAAACTTCTGACTTCAACTGTAAATGTTTAATCGATGAGAGAATTTGGTGAATGTCGGCCAAAATCCCCATCTCATTCCATCTTCTCCCACTACCGACTCGTCGGCTTCCTCTCTACCATATTTGGTAGTGAGTGGAAACGCCAAGTGGTTTCTTCACAGATATTTCAACAGATTTATAAATGTCTCGTTCTATCGGTGCTTGAATGGTAGCTTTCTGGGCAGAAAGTAGATCTCGTCATATTCATCCTCTCCTTTGCCAAGATACTGGTTCAGCTAGGCCCCCCTCCGCCTGACTTGTTTATGTTAATTTGTCAGACTGTTACTTTTTTTTATTTCAGCATCTGCATTTGTGAAGAATCTACATGGCAGTCAGAAGGGGACACATCAGATACCTCAAAGTGAGTTATTTTGTAACTATCCCAGTGGGCAAAACCAGGTTGAGAAGATGTTTTATTCTGGTTGAAACGTGAAAAAAGTGTCCCGTCTTTTTACTGACCAGAATATGATGCATTTTTCTGACCAACCAAACAACCAGTTGGTCATAATTGTGACAATTTTAATCTGACCAAATTGTCATCATTCTGACCACCTATATTATGTAGCCTACTGGTCATAGTTAAGACCTTATCATAACCTGGTAATGACCACCTGACTGCAGTATATTACCTACTGTAAAAAGTATTTTGGAGGATAGTTGGATATTGAAAACATTGTTCATTATATTTCTATTTATTTTCCAAGTTACCAATTAAAGTTGGAATCTGAAACGTATGTTCTTACATTTAAAATAGATCACGCAATGGCAAAAACAAATGTTAACAAAATTGCACATCTGCATACAGTAATTGTTTAATAATTCACCCACAGGCTTTACACGCATAGAAATACTGGTACAGAGTATATAAAGTCCCATTGTTTTATTTTATTAATGATTAAGAGTGGCGGGGTGGGGTAGATCCTCATCAAGGACCTCTGAGCACAGAAGGTGAACTGGAGCATGGTGGCCCTCTTGAAGAGTGGTGTGATGGGTCAGATCTGCAGTGAAGAGAATCGGCACATTACAACTTTGTCTGAGGTTTGAAACAGACATTCCCGAAGAAACTTTGGACTCAGCTGGCTAAAAGTTTCGCAATTATAGCTTAGAGGGGTGGCAGGTAGCCTAGCGGTTAGAGCGTTGGACCGGTAACCGAAAGGTTGCTAGATCGAATCCCTGAGCTGACAAGGTAAAAATCTGTCATTCTGCCCCTGAAGTAGGCAGTTAACACATGGTTCCTAGGCTGTCATTGTAAATAAGAATTTGTTCTGAACTGAGTTGCCTAGTATTAGGTTCTAACTCTTGAGTGTAAAAACTCTACAGGCACTATGAAAGCTTAACCAAGTTTACTTCCTCCCAGAGGATCAATACAGCTGCATTAGCCAGAACATCTTTCCACCAACACAAGTGTGTGTGTGTGTGCGTGCGTGCAGTGGGGCAAAAAAGTATTTAGTCAGCCACCAATTGTGCAAGTTCTCCCACTTAAAAAGATGAGAGGCCTGTAATTTTCATCATAGGTACACTTCAACTATGACAGACAAAATGAGAAGAAAAATCCAGAAAATCACATTGTAGAATTTTTAATGAATTGATTTGCAGGTTATGGTGGAAAATAAGTATTTGTTCAACAACAAATGTTTATCTCAATACTTTGTTAAATACCCTTTGTTGGCAATGACAGAGGTCAAATGTTTTCTGTAAGTCTTCACACACTGTTGCTGGTATTTTGGCCCATTCCTCTATGCAGTGATGTTTTGGGGCTGTTGCTGGGCAACACGGACTTTCAACTCCCTCCAAAGATTTTCTATGGGGTTGAGATCTGGAGACTGGCTAGGCCACTCCAGGACCTTGAAATGCTTCTTACGAAGCCACTCCTTCGTTGCCCGGGCGGTGTGTTTGGGATCATTGTCATGCTGAAAGACCCAGCCATGTTTCATCTTCAATGCCCTTGCTGATGGAAGGAGGTTTTCACTCAAAATCTCATGATACATGGCCCCATTCATTCTTTCCTTTACACGGATCAGTCGTCCTGGTCCCTTTGCATAAAAACAGCCACAAAGCATGATGTTTCCACCCCCATGCTTCACAGTAGGTATGGTGTTCTTTGGATGCAACTCAGCATTCTTTGTCCTCCAAACACGATTAGTTGAGTTTTTACCAAAATGTTTATAAAAAGTTGTATTTTGGTTTCATCTGACCATATGACATTCTCCCAATCTTCTTCTGGATCCAAATGCTCTCTAGCAAACTTTAGACGGGCCTGGACATGTACTGGCTTAAGCAGGGGGACACGTCTGGCACTGCAGGATTTGAGTCCCTGGCGGCGTAGTATGTTACTCGTGGTAGGCTTTGTTACTTTGGTCCCAGCTCTCTGCAGGTCATTCACTAGGTCCCCTTGTGTGGTTCTGGGATTTCTGCTCACCGTTCTTGTGATCATTTTGACCCCACGGGGTGAGATCTTGCGTTAGAAATTGGGAAAGAGATTATTGAGTTGAAGAATATCCAACCTAACAAAACTCTGAGCCACAGGTTTCTTGAAAGTTTACCATAGTGTCTGAAATGCCACCACTATCTCTTCTGTCACCATGATCTGGGTATATGTAATGTTCAATTTAACTTCATAATAGTCCCTATATTGTGCACAGTTAGCTCGTAGAAGAGGGAGGACAGCTATCTCCTGTAACAATATACAAAGTCTGGGAATGATACCACATGTATCATGTCTCTAGTATAACAATGTTCCAAGTTTAACCCAGAATCTAACACTTTAAATAAAGGTTAAATAAAAAATAAATCTCTTCAAAAATGAGCATCTTGCTCATATAAACTGAATAGAAATGCAACATGCCACAACTTCAAAGATGTTACAGTTCATATAACGTTAGTCAATTAAAATTAGGTCCTAATCTATGGTTTTCACATGACTGGTAATACAGATATGCGTGACACATCTCCTTTGCATAGAGTTGATTAGGCTGTTGCTCGTGGAATGTTGTCCCACTCCTCTTAAATGGCTGTGTGAGTTTGCCAGATATTGGCGGGAACTGGAACACGTACACATCGATCCAGAGCATCCCGAACATGCTCAATGGTTGACATGTCTGGGACATTTTCAGCTTATAGGAAGTGTGCACAGATCCTTGTGACATGGGGCTGTTCATTTCATGCTAAAAAATGAAGTAATCACGTTTATACACTGAACAAAAATATAAATGCAACATGTAAAGAGTTAGTCCCATGTTTCATGAGCTGAAATAAAAGATCCCAGAAATGTTCCATATGTACAAAAAGCTTTTCTAAATTATTTGGCCACATTTGTTTCCATCCTTTTTAGTGAGAATTTCTCATTTGCCAAAATAATCCAACCACCTGACAGGTGTGGCATAACAAGAAGCTGATTAAACAGCATGATCAGGATCACATTGGGCTGGGGACAGTAAAATGCCACTGTGCAGCTTTGTCACAACACAATGCCACAGATGTCCCAAGTTTTGAGGGAGTGTGCAATTAGCATACTGACTGCAGGAATGTCCACCAGAGCTGTTGCCAAATAATGTTAATTTCTCTACCATAAACCACCTCCACCATTTGTTGTTTTTTGTGAAATTGGCTGTGCAACCAACCGGCCTCCCAACCGCAGAACACATGTAACCACGCCAGCCCAGACCATCCACATCTGGCTTCTTCACCTGCGGGATCGTCTCGGACCAGCCACCCGAATAGCTGATGAAACTGGGGGTTGGCACAACCGAAGAATTTCTGCACAAACTGTCAGAAAACGTCTCCGGGAAGCTCATCTGGGTGCTCGTCATCCTCACCAGGATCTTGACTTGTTTGCAGTGGTAACTGATTTCAGTGGTTAAATGCTCACCTTTGATGGCCACTGGCAAGCTGGAGCAGTATGCTCTTCGTGGATGGTTTCAACTGTACCGGGCAGATGGCAGACACTTGTATGGAATTGTGTGGGTGAGCTGTTTGCTCGATGGTGGGGTTATGGTATGGGCAGGCATAAGCTATGGAAAACGAACATGATTGCATTTTATCAACGGCAATTTGAATGCACAGATAGCGTGAGGAGATCCTGAGGCCTAAAACAACAGTAAAAAGATCCTAAAACAGATCCTAAAACAACAGTAAAAAGATATTTGAAAAATGAGTAACACGGCTATATACAGGCACCTGTTAGTCAGGCTTATTGAGGTAGTATGTACATGTAGGTATGGTTAAAGTGACTGCATATATGATGAACAGAGAGTAGCAGCAGCTTAAAAGAGGGGGTTGGGGGGGCACACAATGCAAATAGTCCATGCCCAGGAGCCTTATGGCTTGGGGGTAAAAAGTGTTAAGAAGCCTTTTTGTCCTAGACTTGGCATTCCGGTACCGCTTGCCATGCGGTAGTAGAGAGAACAGTCTGTGGCTGGGGTCTTCAACACTTTTTAGGGCCTTCCTCTGATACTGCTTGGTGTAGAGGTCTTGGATGGGAGGCAGCTTTTCCCCAGTGATGTACTGGGCTGTATGCACTACCCTCTGAAGTGCCTTGCGGTCGGAGGCTGAGCAATTGCCGTACCAGGCAGTGATGCAACTGGTCAGGATGCTCTCCATGTTGCAGCTGTAGAACATTTTGAGGATAGGCTTTGTTGTGCCCTCTTCACGACTGTCTTGGTGTGTTTGGACCTTTCTGGTTTGTTGGTGATGTGGACACCATGGAATTAGAAGCTCTCAACCTGCTCCACTACAGCCCTGTCGATGAGAATGGGGACGTGCTCGGTGCTCCTTTTCCTGTAATCCACAATCATCTCCTTAGTCTTGGTTACGTTGCGAGAGAGGTTGTTATTCTGGCACCACCCGGCCAGGTCTCTGACCTCCTCCTTATAGGTTGTCTCGTCTTTGTCGGTGATCAGGCCTACCATTGTTGTGTCGTCAGCAAACTTAATGATGGTGTTGGAGTCGTGCCTGGCCATGCAGTCATGGGTGAACAGGGAGTACAGGAGGGGACTGAGCATGCGGCCCTGGGGAGCTCCAGTGTTGAGGATCAGCGTGGCAGGTGTGTTGCTATCTACCCTCACCACCTGGGGGTGGCCTGTCAGGAAGTCCAGGATCCAGTTGCAGAGTGAGGTGGTTAGTCCCAGAATCCTTAGATTGGTGATGAGCTTTGTGGGTACTATGGTGTTGACCGCTGAGCTGTCGTCCAATGAACAGCATTCTCATATAGGTGTTATTTTTGTCCAGGTGGGAAAGGGCAGTGTGGAGTGCAATAGAGATTGCATCATCTGTTTGGGCGGCATGCAAATTGGAGGTCTAGGGTTTCTGGGATAATGGTGTTGATGTGAGCCATTACCAGCCTTTCAAAGCACTTCATGGCTATACGGACGTGAGTGCTACGGGTCTGTAGTCATTTAGGCAGGTTGCCTTTGTGTTCTTGGGCACAGGGACTATGGTGGTCTGCTTGAAGCATGTTGGTATTACAGACTCAGACAGGGAGAGGTTGAAAATGTCAGTGAAGACACCTGCCAGTTGGTCAGCACATGCCCGGAGCACACGTCCTGGTAATCCGTCTGGCCCCGCAGCCTTGTGTATGTTGACCTGTTTAAAGATCTTACTCACGTCGGCTATGGAGAGTGTGATCACACAGTCGTCCGGAACAGCTGATGCTCTCATGCATGCTTCCGTGTTGCTTCCCTTAAAGTGAGCATAGAGATTTAGCTTGTCTGGTAGGCTCGTGTCACTGGGCAGCTCGCGGCTGTGCTTCCCTTTTGTAGTCTGTAATAGTTTGCAAGCCCTGCCACATCCAACGAGTGTTGGAGCCGGTGTAGTATGATTCAATCTTAGGCAAAGCGTCAATACAGGGCTATTTGATGGTTTGTCGCAGGGCATAGCGGGATTTCTTGTAATGTTCCGGGTTAGAGTCCCGCACATTGAAAGCGGTAGCTCTACCCTTTAGCCCAGTGCGAATGTTGCTTGTAATCCATGGCTTCTGGTTGAGGTATGTACGTACAGTCACTGTGGGGACGACATCCTCAATGCACTTATTGATAAAGCCAGTGACTGATGTGATGTATTCCTCAATGTCTTCAGAAGAATCCCGGAACATGTTCCAGTCTGATAGCAAAGCAGTCCTGTAGTTTAGCATCTGCTTCATCTGACCATTTTTTTAATAGATCGAGTCACTGGTGCTTCCGGCTGTCATTTTTGCTTGTAAGCAGGAATCAGGAGGATAGAATTATGGTCAGATTTGACAAATGGAGGGTGAGGGAGAGCTTTGTACGCATCTCTGTGTGGAGTACAGGTGATCTAGAATTATTATTTCTTTCCTCTGGTTGCACATTTAACATGTTGATAGAGATTTGGTAGAACTGATTTAAGTTTCCCTGCATTAAAGCCTCCGGCCACTAGGAGCGCCACCTCTGGGTGAGTGGTTTCCTGTTTGCTTATTTCCTTACTCAGCTGACTGAGTGTGGTCTCAGTGCCAGCATCTGTCTGTGGTGGTAAATAAACAGCCACGAAAAGTATAGCTGAGAACTCTTGAGGCAAGTAGTGTGGCCTGCAGTTTATCACAATATACTCTACTTCAGGCACGCAAAATCTAGAGACTTCCTTAGATTACGTGCACCAGCTGTTTACAAATATGCACAGACTGCCCCCCCCCCCGTCTTACCGGAGTGTGCTGTTCTATCCTGCCGGTATCCCGCTAGCTGAATATCCGTGTCATTCAGCCCTGAATTCCGTGAAGCATAGGATATTACAGTTTTTGATGTCCCGTTGGTAGGATATTCGTAATCATACCTCGTCTAGTTTATTGTCCAATGATTGCACGTTGGCGAGTAATATTGACGTAATGGCAGCTTTCTTAGTTGTCTTCTGCGGATCCGGACGAGGCATCCGGCTTTTCGTCCTCTGCGTCGCTTCCTTTTGCGAATAATTGGGATGTCTGCCCTGTGGGGTGTTTGAGTCCTGCTTGTTGTTGTTGTTGCCACAGGCCCATGTTTCAAGGATCTGCACATAATTCCCGGAAGCTGACACTATCCCAGTTTTTTTCCATGACCTGCATACTCACCAGACACGTTACCCATTGAGCATATTTGGGATGCTTTGGATCGACGTGTACGACAGCGTGTTCCAGCAACCTCATACAGCCATTGAAGAGTAGTGGGACAACGTTCCACAAGCCACAATCAACAGCCTGATCAACCATGCAAAAGCGATGTCATGCTGCATGAGGCAGTCATGTGAAATCCATAGATTAGGGCCTAATTTATTTATTTGACTTGACTTCCTTGTGAACTCTAACGCAGTAAAATCTTTTAAATTGTTGCTTTTAATATGTTTGTTCAGTGTGGATAACTGGTCAGATTTGAACCAAATATCAACTAAATTAAGATTTCTTGAAAAACACTCATCTGGTTGTGATCTGGTTATAAAACGTTCAGACCAGATTTCAACCAGTGAAATACGTCTTTATCATGTTGTATGCCCACTGGGATGCATTGTGCTGTTGCGTAGAAGTTTTGGCCTGCATTGTATTATGACCATTGTGAAAAGGAGTGGAATGGTGTCAAGTGCTCAGTTGTCTGCATCAAAGGATTGTAAATTAACCTGTGTTTCTTTTGCAGGTGTGTGAGGTACAGAGTTGTCAGGGTGACAACAGAGAGTCACAGCGGCATGGAAGTAAGGGTCCAATTAACATAAAGGTAAGTCCACCGATTTAACTTTGGCTGTAATTTTGAGAAAGTATTCTGTTTTGCATGTCTTATTCTTTTGGAACATGGGCAGCATTCTCTATGATCGGATCTAGTTTACTGTTTCTCACCCTTGATGAAGTTGTCTTCAGAATGGCTCACTTCCTCTCATCCCATTCTCGTGAAATTATAGCAAGTAGTTTATGATAACGATTACGACGAACACATGGCAGATGAGCCTAAAGATGCCAAAACCAACCTTATCGTCAATTACCTGCCCCAAAACATGAGCCAGGACGAGTTGCGGAGTCTCTTCAGCAGCATCGGCGAGGTGGAGTCTGCCAAACTCATCCGCGATAAAGTGGCAGGTAATCCCTATCACAAAAACCAGAGTGAGTCCAAACCCTTTTCTTTTGACCTCAGTTAATTTACTTGAATCACTCTCCATAAGGTGGTACATGGCCCCGACCTTCTGTGTCTGTCTGCACATGTAGTCCACTACAAAAGTCTGATGTTGAATGTGACATCATATTTTTGTTTGACTTTACCAACATTTTCTTTCTTGATTACTACTCTGTAAATTCAATGCAGTATTTGTTGGTTACCGTAATTGTATTTTACTTTGTATGCAACTCCTGCATGTTTCCTAAAATGTTTTTTTTTTTTTTTTTTTTTAATTGCAGACTACCTGATTTAGTGTTGGGATCAGGGATAGTATTTTTATATTGTTTTTCAACTCCTGTTTTTCTGTGCTATATATTACACCTTGTTACATCTGTTCTTTAATCTTTTTGTTACTTGAGTATCTCTTTTAATGGTGGTCTTTGCTGAGTTTTGTTTATGGTCTTTGCGGTTGTTTTGTTTCATTGGGCATTATGGCTGCTCTATGTTATTAGATTTGGTAATAACTCCATATTGTAAAACCAAGCATTAAATACCTTTTTTCTTTGGTGACTAGTTATAATGGGATTCTAATTTAGTTTCAAATTGTAACGTGTGAATATTTATTGGATAGAGGATGTTCAAGTTTTTTTAAATTAAGTGTTCGATATTAAGGGTCGCATTAGCTTTTCATAAATCTGCGTTTTCACAACGCAGACATTTAAAAAAACATTTCACCTGCATTTTATATTGTAAGTCAAGTGTTTTACTTGAAGTTAGTCTTGCATTTTAACCTACTACTGAAGAAAAACTACACCGGAGGAAAGTACTGGAGAAAAGTACGCTACACATCAGTGAGTCTGGTGATCCAATGATGAGCAAAGATACTTTATCTGAGTGGAGGTGAGGGGAAAAAAATAAGAAACACGCGCACTGCTCTTGCTAGTATCACTGCTTTTTATTAAGCTTTACATATCGGCCTCAAGGCCCCCACAAGCTCTGACAAAGTCCTTGAGACCGTTACGTAAAGCTTAATAAAGAGCAGTGATACTAGCAAGATCAGTCTGCAGGTTTCTTCATTTTTCTCATCTTATTCCATTTACTATGCACCTGCAACAAAGATGGCATAGATGTGCGAGTGCCTTTTTGAATCTGAGCGAAGTGCAACCGACGCACGAAATGAGTCCTTTTACATTTGTAATGATTTTGCGCGAACCCTGACTGAAGCTGAGCAGAATTGACCATTTTTGATCTGCGTTTACTAAAACACAGCAAGATATATTTTTTTCTGTTTGACCTTTTCCAGAATCCTGCATTAACGTGACCCCTGGATCATTTTGATTAGAATACTAAAGCTTTAATCTATTGTTATTATAGAAGGCTGTTACTCCCTTCTTTTTGAAAAATGTTTTTTCATTTACACTATTTCAATGTGGGGTCTTTTGTTCTTGAGCCATATTTCACAGAAAATGTTTTCCTTTGCAAATGTTTTTGCCAAAATGCATTGTGCTGATATCTCCTGTGGGAAGACTGGTATCCAATCTGTAAATATGGACAAACTTTTGTTATTTTATTTTGTTGTTTTTTCCCCCTTTTTTTTTCTCCAGGCCACAGTTTAGGGTACGGATTTGTTAACTATGTTAACGCTAGTGATGCAGAAAGGGCTATCAATACCCTCAATGGGCTGAGACTACAGTCTAAAACTATCAAGGTAATGTGCAATCAGGTGTTTTCATGTTTCAACTGATGGATGTGATATGTTTCTCAAGTAGTCCCTGGGCAGTTGAGGGGGAGCCCTCCTGCAAAGTGTCTATTTGCAAAAGCATGTAAAGGTATTTGGGTAACATGTCTACTTAAACAATAATGTAATATTTAAATGTTTTTGTCCTATAATTTATCGGTTTTGGAAAGTTTGATTTGAAGCAGTTGGCCTGTGTGGGTAACCTGACAGTTTTATTTTTGGCACATATTTATACTGAAGCTTATTAATTTTGTTCAGACTACTTTAGTTTTTAGTTTAACACTACTGGTTATTGCAGAGTTAGTTTCGCTTGAGTGTGACGTGCCGACTCAAAGCCCTGCATTTCACAATTATTTTTATTTTCCTTTTTATAACTTAACTTTTCCAAAAAAAAATCCAAATTTTTAGAAATTATATTTTATTAAGTAGCAGCTCGACAATGTGCATTCTCGCTCAGCACTGACAGAATTTTGTGGCTTTTAATATATTTTTCTTGTTTTTTTGTTTTTCTTTTAAAGTTTACGTGACATTTTGGGAGTTTTGATTTTGAATCGGATAAAAAAATATATAAAATGTTTGTAATTTTGTCAAATGAATTCCAAAGCATTATTTTTTTAACTAAATATTTTCCATATAAATTGCACAATGGAAACTGACCTGTTGTCTTCTTATCAGGTGTCCTTCGCCAGGCCGAGCTCTGACGGTATTAAGGATGCCAATCTTTACATTAGTGGGCTGCCCAAGACCATGACACAGAAAGACGTGGAGGATATGTTCACACGCTATGGCCAGATCATCAACTCGCGTGTCTTGGTCGATCAGGCCTCAGGTAGGCAGGCACTGCACAAATAATTCTCATTCAGTTTGACTCAATTAAATGAGCACAAGTAATGCCATTCAAGTGGACTTTCCACTCTCCAAATCCTAACTATTAGGGCAAAACCATTTTTGGGCATCTGTAGCCTATTCCATTAATGGCTCCCCTGGCTTCTCAGGCTTGTCCAGGGGTGTGGCCTTTATCCGCTTTGACAAACGGGCTGAGGCGGAGGACGCCATCAAAGACCTGAATGGGCAGAAACCCCCTGGGGCCTCGGAGCCCATCACAGTGAAGTTTGCTGCCAACCCCAACCAGGCTAAGAACTCCCAGGTCATCAACCAGCTCTACCACAACCAGGGTCGGCGCTTTGGGGGCCCGGTACACCACCAGGCCCAGAGATTCAGGTGAGTGGCCGACTGCACTGCACAATGCATGTCAGTGACCGGTTGTTGGCAAGGGTATTTTTGTGATCTCAGGGAGTTTAGACTAGAACCCCAGTCAACCTAGACCCCTGTCTTGTTAGTGATTTATATTCTATATTTCCTTGGTCAACAGGCCTGCACCTTGTTTGTGGGTTATTTTAAACTGGCATCTATGAAGTAGTATTTGAAGAACTGTTGTTCTGTGCCCCTGGCAGGTTCTCTCCGATGAGTGTAGACCACATGAGCAGCATGTCTACGGTCAGCGCTGAAGGGAACTCTACGGCCGGCTGGTGCATCTTCATTTACAACCTGGGCCAGGACGCTGACGAGGGCATCCTGTGGCAGATGTTCGGGCCCTTCGGAGCCGTCACCAACGTCAAGGTCATCCGCGACTTCAACACCAATAAATGCAAAGGCTTCGGCTTCGTCACCATGACCAACTACGAGGAGGCGGCCATGGCCATTGCCAGCCTCAACGGTTACCGGCTTGGAGACAAGATACTGCAGGTTTCCTTCAAAACCAGCAAGGGGGGTCACAAGTAAACCCAAAAGGGTGAAGGGGTACTTGTTTTCCATACTTACAATAATAGAGGAATGGGCGGGAACTAAATGAGATTGGAAAGGCTACACATTTGTTCTTGCAAGGGGATATCTCCTTGGTTCTTATGTAATTTCTAGGCTAACTATCACTTAAATATTTCTTAGCTAGTAGAAAAGTAGTGTCTTCTTGCTGTGACATTAAAATAACCTACGCCATTGTGTTTTTTTGCTGGACACGGGGAGGGGTTCTGAAGTTTGCGGAAAGGTTGTTGTCTAATTCTTGTGGGTTTTGTGTGTCTGTGCCACAAACATGGTTGACGGTGACAATACAAAATCCTGCCATGTCTAATGGTTTGATTCCTACCTGCTTGTAATTTCTCAATGTTTTACGTAGCCATTTTATCATGATGAGTAGTTCTGATCCATGCTAGGCCTTGAATCCCTCAAGTCTTTCTACACTTATATTCTGTCATTTTTAACACAAGCGTCCTTTGCTAAATTGACACATCAGAGTATTAGATCAAGCATGCCCTTCTAGATGTGGAAGTGGTCATGTGCTGGCAGTGCATCTTTATTTTGATATTTTTTTGGATTCGAATAGGTTTGAGGAAAGATTGCTATTTAATGAGTGACCAAAGGGGAGGACTGAAGAAAAAAAAACTGAAGTGTGTGTGTATAAATGTATACGTGCGCACACATACACACCCCAATCATGCCCTCTGACATCTTTTAATATCTGAAATGTAATAGAAACCTCCAGGTTAAAATTATTCAGTTGATTAGAAGATACTCTTCTGTCAACTGTAATTTTGATAATTGATTGTGCAAGCTGTACCTCGTCCTGTGTTTTTATTTGATTGAAACTGCCTTTCAATGTCAACTTTTTTCCCGTCATCTTTTTTTTTTTTTTTACTCTTTCCATTTAACATTTTTGTAGTGGAAATTTTAGATTGTTCCCGTTTTTCTTTTTCTTTTTTGAAAGTTACTTTGCTTTTAATTTGGTCATTTGAATTTGAAAGTTACATAAACATGACTAAATACCATTCCAACTTGGCTCCAGTATGTGTCCATACTTTACCTCTTAATTTGAATTGGAAAGCCCTGTCGGGGCTTGGTTCTGCTTGGTTCAGTTAATTTTAACCTAATCAAGGTAACGCAGGAGGTTGTTTATGGGGTTTCTTATATGCTATTATTTCCTCACGAGGCCAAATGATGGGGTCCTGGAAGGGGAGCTCACGGTTTCCCAGTTAGATGTGCATTATGGTCACTTCTGCAATTTGTGTGTACAGTCAGTGTTTTTTTTTGTGTTTTTTTTTTCCCCCATTTGACTCTGTCCAGAAAAATGTATGTATTGGTCTTTCGCTGAGGAATGAAACATTTTTGGTAACAGCTGATAACATCCCCATTCTCAAATAATAAAACACTTCTCCATGTGAGAAGTTAAAGCTATTTGTTTTATTCTGGTTCTAGTTGCCTTCATTTTACCCTGAAACCAACCCTCGGGGGCTTGACTGGCTTGCGACAGACTAAGACCGCCCAGGCTTTGTGTGGGTGTTCAGCTTCTGGAAGGATCTGAAATGTACTGCACTGACCAGATGGACAAAACCTCTAAACGACACAGCAAACACAGCTATTTTTGGTGTCGTCTTCTGATAAAGGTTGGGCAGTTTTTTTTTGTTTTTTTTTATGGAAACCTTATCCTGTATCGATGGCCATAAAAACAACTAAAAAACACGTCTGTTGAATGCTCCAATGAGTAATAAGTAATATGATGTAGCTTATTAAAAATCCATACTGTACCCTGATGAATGTTGATACATCAAAGGGTCTAGCTAGCTTTTATTTCTATAGTAGATCTGAAAAGCTCAATACCCAAGATTAGTTCACACAGTGCTGTTTTTGCTATAAGGTGGTGTAGTTACAATGAGAACCAGAACCTGACGAAAACCCAAGATGGTTGAGTTGTGGGAAAACCATTGACACTAAGCAATCCTGTAAGGGCTCACACGTCTATTAAAACATTGATAATCCACATTTTTACTTATTCTATTGACCAAATTCCCGTCAAATCCAACAAAATTGCCTGCATAGTGCCTCTGCCAAATTAGTCTTCACATTTAAGATGATAAAGTGCAAATGTTCATTTACATTTACATTACATTTAAGTCATTTGGCAGACGCTCTTATCCAGAGCGACTTACAAATTGGTGAATTCACCTTATGACATCCAGTGGAATAGCCACTTTACAATAGTGCATCTAAATCATTTAGGGGGGGGGGGGGTGAGAAGGATTACTTTATCCTATCCTAGGTATTCCTTAAAGAGGTGGGGTTTCAGGTGTCTCCGGAAGGTGGTGATTGACTCCGCTGTCCTGGCGTCGTGAGGGAGTTTGTTCCACCATTGGGGGGCCAGAGCAGCGAACAGTTTTGACTGGGCTGAGCGGGAACTGTACTTCCTCAACCATCATATTAACTGCTGACATGCAGTTGTGGGTGCGCAGTTGATAGCAATGGTGCATGTGCTGATTGTAAAAGTGTCTCAGGCGGTCAAAATTCTGACAATTTAATTCTGACCAAGTTTAAAAATATTCTAAGCTTAATTGACAAGTCGCTCCAACGCTGTCAAGATCTCCCTTGAACATTTCAACCTTAAACATCTTAGTTACTTACCTCGCCCACCTTGGCCATATGATCCCTGGGTCATTGAATGAGGGAATTATTTTATGAAGACATAAAAAGTACTTGGTTGTAACTAATGTTGCAGGGTGGCCAACCAGTCCAGGAGAGCTACTGGGTGTGCAGGCTTTTGCTCCAGCCCTGTACGAACACACCACATTGTCAAAAATCAGCTGCTCAACAGGACCTTCATAAGGTGACTCTGGTGTGGTGCTGGGTCAAAAGTGGTTTAAGCATCGTTTGACTTATATAGAACATCCAATTTCGTTGTTTTTCTGTGTTTTATATATATATATAAGTTTTTTACCTTTATTTAACTAGGCAAGTCGGTTAAGAACAAATTCTTATTTTCATCTCGACATTGTTTGCCAACTGTAATAAACTGCCTGGCATGGAATTGTTATCCCTAATTACAAGTCTGTTTAAAAAAAAATGGGCATAAAAATAGATTCCAGGAGATTGTCAATTTGGCCCAGAGAGGCTGGGAGCATCAAAGTCAATTTTACAGCTTTATCTACAGTAAGGCTTGTATGTGATTATAGCACAGGATGCATAGTAGGTCACAAAGTGCCAGCCTGCCAGGTTTACAAATGGCTTGTGTATTCAACATCTCAGTGTGTGTTGTTGGAGGAACAGAGGGCTTGAATTGAGGGCTGCAGTTAAATTTCCCCCCTCCCTCCTATAAACAGCTGTACACATGACCTGAAAATGTGTCATCCAGTGTGACCTAATTTAGCCACCAGGCAGTGGCATGCACCTTTCCTGCTCTTTAACCCTGGCCAGACCAAGATTTAGGTTGTGATTATACTGATCCAATAAAAGAAGTCTGTTTTAGACTATTTTAATGCACTGTTTGAGTCTATTTTAGACTATTTACACTTTGAGTTTTCAATATTTGTAGTCCACTAGATGGCAATATGCACCATGTTTCTGGGTTTTGTTTCTCTCCTGACAGCCTTATTTTTGCTGTGTACCATATATGGACATGCAGAATTGTTGTCTGCCCCTTGGCAATATGTGTAAAATTGCAAGAAATTAGCTTTAAAACAGCAGCATTTTCTCTCAGCCTCATGGCAAAATGTGTGTGATGGCATGAGATTCACTATAAAACTGCACCTTTCTCTTTGCACCGGGGGGGGGGGGGGGGGGGGGTGCTTGCTCAGACCCAGAAAAACTGTGGTATGCCACTGCATGCAGACTCCTAGGTTTGACCTACTAGCTGGATAGTAAGCTGAGCTCCCTGAAAGTTGTTTTCACTCAGAGGACTTTCTTTCCACTCAAACCAGGTCAGTTATTCCCACCCCTCTTCCTCGCTCTCTATCACCTCCAACAGAGCCAACAGGCAGCCAGGGGCATCTAGCAGTGGCCTACTACTCTGTGTATGCAAGTAGTCTGAAATATACATTGGATTTGATGATCATAAATTGAAGTGTTTTTTTTTGTGTGTCAATTTTGACCCGTTGTTTAAATACACAAATTAGAAAATATAACATAGAAGGCCCCCACTGAACATCTAAAATCACTTGTCACACCAGTGGTTTTCTATCATACTCAATCTCTCATGACAATGCATTTATGGTTTCTTCTTTCTAAACAAGAATGGGACCAGTTGTTGTTATGCCTGTCCACGCTCCAAATTGCCACTTTCCCTCCACAATGAAGCATGGCGCTCTGTTTATTTTGCAAGATATCAGATGTTGCCGCCAATCCTATTTCCTTTTTATGCCGTTATTTTGTTGTTTTAGAGAAGTGTTACTCTCCTTAAAGGACATCTCTTTATGTGGTTGGACTGGAGAGGCAGGGTTTCTTAAACTATGAATGGGTCGGGACCCAAAGTGGGCCCTGGGCATGTGAGAGGACATATCAAATTAAAGTATATTTGTTGCATACACAGTGTAGAAGATGTTAAAGTAGGTGTAGAAAAATGCTAATAATTCTAGGTCCAGTAGTGCATTAAGTGTCTAACAGTACACTACGAATGCACAAATAACACCCCCCCCCATCCATTAGAACGAGCAATGTCAGAGTCCTTGAATATAAGTACATGGTTTGTATAGACAGTATGGACAATATTTAAGTAGGAAAAGGTATGACCAGCAGTAGTTATATAGGATGAGCAATGTCGAGAATACAGTAAATACATATAAAGTGAGTAAGCGATTAGCTTAATTTCGGAGATCATATTCAATTTAAGCAGGAATGCTTATATCTAACTACATAAACGATTTCAGAACAAATTGTTAGTGACCAGTGTTCAATGCCTCTATGGTAGTAGGGGTGAAATGGCCATGGCTCGGGTGGCTGAGTTCCTCGATGGTCTTCTTCGCTTACCTGTGACAACGGGTGCTGTAGATGTCCTGGTGATGTAGATGCGCCCCTGGTGATGCATTGAGGTGACCGCACCACCCTCTCTTGACAATGGTGCATCTGTAGAAGTTTGTGAGACTTCTGTCAGCCTCCTGAGGTTGAAGAGGCTTTTTTGCATCTTCACCACGGTGTCGATGTAGAGGGACCATTTCAGGTCTTCAGTGATGTGCACGCAGAGGAACTTGAAGCTTTTGTGTAGGTCGCGAGTTATGAGAATACATAAACAGTGTCTTCAGAAAGTAATCGCACCTTTTGACTTTTCCCACATTTTGTTGTGTTACAAAGTGGGATTACAATTTATTTTATTGTAATTTTTGTCAACGATCTACATAAAATACTCTGGAATGTGGAAGAAAATTCCAACATTTGTAAAAATATATATATATATATATACAGTGCCTTGTTCTTCATGATGCTCTCTGCGCTTTTAACGGACCTCAGACTATCACAGTGCAGGTGCATTTATACAGAGACTTGATTACACACAGGTGGATTGTATTTATCATCATTAGTCATTTAGGTCAACATTGGATCATTCAGAGATCCTCACTGAACTTCTGGAGAGAGTTTGCTGCACTGAAAGTAAAGGGGCTGAATAATTTTGCACGCCCAATTTTTCAGTTTTTGATTTGTTAAAAAAGTTTGAAATATCCAATAAATGTCGTTGCACTTCATGATTGTGTCCCACTTGTTGTTGATTCTTCACAAAAAAAATACAGTTTTATATCTTTATGTTTGAAGCCTGAAATGTGGCAAAAGGTCGCAAAGTTCAAGGGGGCCGAATACTTTCGCAAGGCACTGATATGTATATATATTGATATAATATATCTTGACTAGATTAGTATAACCCCATGAGTATGCATTTAGGTGTCTAATAGAATACACATTTCAAATAGGAATGTATTTTTTACAATCGTGAGGGAGGGCCAAGATGGCGGCATGGTGGCTTCAACACAGCGCCCCCTATTAGACACCTAGTGTATATATAAATCATTAGTCAATACATGTTATAATCACATTTGGCAGCGATGACAGCTGCCTAAGAGCTTTCCACACCTGAATTGGGCAACATATGATATTCAAAATTCTTCAAGCTCTGTCAAATTGGTTGTTGATCATTGCAAGACAACCATTTTCAGGTCTTGCCATAGACTTTCAAGTAGATTTAAGTCAAAATGTAACTCGGACACTGTCTTCTTGGTAAGAATCTCCAGTGTAGATTTGGCCTTGTGTTAAAGGTTGTCTGCTGAAAGGTAATTCCTCTCCCAGCGTCTGGTAGAAAGCAGACAACCTGCTTTTCCTCCAGGATTTTGCCTGTGCTTAGCTCCGTTCCGTCTATTTTTTTCATCCTGAAAAACTGCCCAGTCCTTAACGATTACAAGCATACCCATGACATGATGCAGCCACCACTATGCTTGAAAATATGGAGAGTGGTATTCAGTAATGTGTTATGTTGGATTTGCCCCAAACAACACACTTTGTGTTCAGGAGAAAAAGTTAATTGTTTTGCCACATTTTTTTAAATATTGCTTTAGTGCTTTGTTGCAAACCGGATGCATGTTTTCTGTACAGGCTTCCTTCTTTTCACTCTGTCAATTAGGTTAGTATTGTAGAGTAACTACAATGTTGTTGATCAATCGTCCATTTTCTACAATCACAACCATTAAACTCTGGAATTATTTTAATGTCACCATTGGCCTCATGGTGAAATCCCTACACGGTTTCCTTCCTCTCCAGCATCTGAGTTAGGAAGGACACCTGTGTCTTTGTAATGACTGGGTGTATTGATATACCATCCATAGTGTATTTAATAACTTCACCATGCTCAAAGGGATATTCAATTGTGTTTGACCAGATATAATGCTATTTTACAGTAAATAAATTGACAACAGACTTTCAGCACGCTTATAGGGAAGGATATTCAACAAGCACATCACTTACACAAATGACTGATGATTGGCTGAGAGAAATTGATGATAAAAAGATTGTGGGGGCTGTTTTGTTAGACTTCAGTACGGCTTTTGACAGTATCGATCATAGTCTGCTGCTGGAAAAACGTACAGGACCAGTCAAAAGTTTGGACACATCTACTCATTGCAGGGTTTTTCTGTATTTTTACTATTTTCTTCATTGTAGAATAATAATGAATACATCAAAACTATGAAATAACACATGGAATCATGTAGTAACAGAAAAACTGTTAGGAAAAAAAGTATATATATATATATATATAGTTGTTGTTTAGACTCTTCAAAGTAGCCACCCTTTGCCTTGATGACAGTTTTGCACACTCTTGGCATTCTCTCAACCAGCCTCATGAGGTCGTCACCTGGAATGCATTTCAATTAACAGGTGTGCCTTGTTAAAAGTTCTTTCCTTATTAATGTGTTTGAGCCAATCAGTTGTGTCGTGACAAGGTAGGGGTGGTATACAGAAGATAACCTTATTTGATAAAATACCAAGTCCATATTATGTCAAGAACAGCTCAAATAAGAAAAGAGAAATGACAGCACATCATTAATTTAAAACATGAAGGTCAGTCAATACGGAACATTAAGAACTTTGAATGTTTCTTCAAGTGTCGTCACAAAAACCATCAAGTGCTGTCATGAAACTGGCTCTCATGTGGACCGCCACATGAAAAGAAGACCCAGAGTTACCTCTGCTGCAGAAAATAAGTTCATTAGAGTTTCCAGCCTCAGAAACTGCACCCAAATAAATGCTTCACAGAGTTCAAGTAACAGACACATCTCAACATCAACTGTTCAGAGGAGACTGAGTGAATCAGGCCTTCATGCTCTAATTGCTGCAAAGAAATCACTACTAAAAGACACCAATAATAACAAGAGACTTGCTTGGGCCAAGAAACAAGAGCAATGGACATTAGACCGGTGGAAATCTGTCCTTTGTTCTGATGAGTCCAAATTTGAAATGTTTGATTCCAACATCTGTATCTTTGTGAGATGCAGAGTATTTGAACAGATGATCTCCGGTAGTGTGGTTCCCACTCTGAAGCATGAAGTAAGAGTTATGATGGTGTGGGTGTGATTTGCTGGTGATAGTCACTGATTTATTTAGAATTCAAGGCACACTTTATCAACATGGCTACCACAGCATTCTGCATCGCTATGCCAACCCATCTGGTTTGCGTTTAGTGGAACTATCATTTGTTTTTCAACAGGACAATGACCCTAAACCCACCTCCAGGCTGTGTAAGGGCTATTTGACCAAGAAGGAGAGTGATGGAGTGCTGAATCAGATGACCTGGCTTCCACAATCACCTAACCTCAACCCAATTTAGATGGTTTGGGATGAGTTGTACCGCAGAGTGAAGGAAAAGCAGCCAACAAGTGCTCAGCATATGTGGGAACTTCTTCAAGACTGTTGGAAAAGCATTCCAGGTGAAGCTGGTTTAAAGAATGCCAAGAGTGTGCAAAGCTGTCATCAAGACAAAGAGTGGCTATTTTGAATCTAAAATATATTTAATTTGTTTAACACTTTTATTTTCTACATGATTTCCATATGTGTTATTTCATAGTTTTCATGTCTTCACTATTATTCTACAGTGTAGAGAATAGTAAAAATAAAGAAAAACCCTTGAATGAGTAGGTGTGTCCAAACTTTTGACTGGCACTGTAAGTGTTATGGATTTACACCCTTGCTATATTGTGGATAATGAGTTACCTGTCTAACAGATCACAGAGGGTGTTCTTTAATGGAAGGCTTTCCAACATAATCCAGTGTCTTGACTGTCCTGTGAGGATGACAATGGGTCAGATCAGCACTGCAATAGCTGACAAAAATTTACCTTCTCTCACCCACGGAGGGGAGGAGGGAACTGGTGTGAGGGTTTTGACACCGCCACACCCGGTCGTAAACTAAGCGGGAGAGGACTCTCTCTACCCTCCAGTATTGGCTAAAGGAATGTTCCTTTGTCTTCAGAGACCTTTGCCTATCCAAAACTCTTAAGTCCAAAAAGTGGATAATGGAACAATAATTCTAACATAAAGAATGTGGAGAACGATCAGTGAGGAAATGTAGAAAACTAATGTAATTGTTTTTCATTTTGTGATGTCATTAAAAACTGTATGGATGAAATACTATAACTTGGAAAGGATGTCCCCTTTATCTGTCAATTTTCCATCCAATACGTTGAGCATATGTGACCACCACCACCTCACCCACCCATTTCTTTAAATGTTGATCCAACCGTTACTAACCTGCCAGCTACTCCCAGACATCGAAGAAAGAGAACAGATGACTGAACATTACTCGCCCTATCGTTCTATCTGTAGTTTCGCGTTCAGAACGCACACTGGACGCTCTGGCCAATAAGTAGGGTTGTTCCGAAAGCTCTGACCTCACAACTACAGTCAAGCACCCAAGCGAACTGTCTAGCTACTTCCAGGCAAATAATGAGAGAACACCCCACTCTGACCATTTTACTCACCCCAGCAGAGCTGGTTAGGCTTTTTTCATCTTATCCAGAGTGTTGGTGACTGTAACTTTGCTGCTGGCAACAATTGAATTACGCTTTGTTGCCGACGTTTACTGACACCAGACATATTCAATTGGTGTTGAGCGTTAACAAATGCATCAGTTATTCTGCGCTCTGGCACACTAAAACGAAAGTATTTTGTTAAGAAATTAAGCCAGATAGCTACAGTGGGGGGAAAAAGTATTTAGTCAGCCACCAATTGTGCAAGTTCTCCCATTTAAAAAGATGAGAGAGGCCTGTAATTTTCATCATAGGTACACTTCAACTATGACAGACAAAATGAGGGAAAAAATCCAGAAAATCACATTGTAGGATTTTTAATGAATTTATTTGCAAATTATGGTGGAAAATATTTGGGGCGATTTCATGCCCCAAATATTCAACATTTTGTGGGTGGCAAGAATTCTATATAATAATTTAGCTGAAAAGCTCGAAGTCTTGAATCTTGCGTTGTTTTATATATCAACTCATACATCCTGTAACATGAAATCGGTACATCAAAAATCTCTACAATATAATTTAAGAACAAAATATACCGTTTAAAACATCTTTCCCATAAATACAGATTTTTATCAACCAGCACATTTGAGTTTAGCCATAATATTTGTTGAAATATTTGTTCTTTCTTTTCAGGGGGATGAAATTTAAATTGTAGCCAGCTGTAAAAATGCTTGTAAGTAAAAGTGAGATAATTTGAAAAAAGTATAATTTTCAATTAATCGAAAATGAGACATGGCAATCTGCGCAAAGGCAAAAAGGCATTTTTAAATAATGGATGAGCTTGTCTTAGTAATCGACTTGAGAACCATTTAGGGTTAAAATAAAACTTTTGAATAAGTGAAGCTTTTAGAGAGAGGTTTAGTGCTTTTATATTTAATAATCTCAACCCACCCAATTCATATTCATTTTATAAATAGGCACATTTTATTTTGTCTAGTTTAGCATCCCAGATAAAATATTTTTTGCTCATATGATTTGAAAAATGAATCATCAGCAGTAGGCAGCTCCATAAATAAGTGAGTAACCTGAGATATGACTAAGGAGTTAATCAGGGCAATTTTTCCATAAATAGACAGGTACCTCTCGATGGTTGCAGGACCGTGTCTATTTTTTACTGAAATTCATTGTGGAGAAAATATTATATATATTGTGATATGAATACTAAGTATGTCTACTTCACCATCAGCCCATTTTATAGGTAAACTGCAGGGTAATGTAAAAGTTGTATTTTTTAAAGATCCGATACTAATATTGTACACTTATCGTAATTAGGTTTTAGTCCAGTGAGTAAAGAAAAGTTATCTAGATCTTCAATGAGACATTGCAGTGATCTAGCTTGTGGAATTAATATAAAACTTTAGCAGTTCAGCATACATGGACACCTTTGTTTTTAAGCCTTGGATTTCTAATCCTCTAATGTTGTTATTGGATCTGATTCTAATAGCTAGCATTTCGATGGCCATAACGAATAGATATGGTGACAGCGGACACCTTTGTTTATCTCCTCTTGACAATTCAAAACTCTCTGAGAAGTAGCTGTTATTTACTATTTTACACCTGGGGTTGATATACATTATTTTTACCCATTTTATAAGAGAATTACTGAAATTGAAAAAATCCAGGCATTTATAGATAAAATAAAGTCTTACTTTATCAAATGCCTTTTCAAATCCACTATAAATACCAGGCCTGGATTCTTAGACGTTTCATGATGTTCTATTATTTCTAGTAGTTGTCATATATTATCTCCAATGTTTTGTCCATGTAAAAAACCTGTCTGATCAGGATGAACAATACCTGGTAAAACCCTTTTCATTCTGAGTGCTATGCATTTTGCTAGTATTTTTGCATCACACATTGAAGTGTAAGGGGCCTCCAGTTTTTTAGATAGACTGGGTCTTTATATTTGCCATCTGGGTCTTGTTTTAATGATAGAGGAATCAGACCTTCCTGCTGAGTACGTGACAGACTACTAAAAAAAGAAACGTCCTCTCACTGTCAACTGCATTTATTTTCAAACTTTACATGTGTAAATATTTGTATGAACATAACAAGATTAAACAGCTGAGACATAAACTTAACAAGTTCCACAGACATGTGACTAACAGAAATGGAATAATGTGTCCTTGAACAAAGGGGGGGTCAAAATCAAAAGTAACAGTCAGTATCCAACAGGTCCCAGACGGTGCTCAATGGGAGCCATGGCAGAATGCTGACATTCCTGTCTTGTAGGAAATCACGCACAGAACGAGCAGTATGGCTGGTGGCATTGTCATGCTGGAGGGACATGTTAGGATGAGCCTGCAGGAAGGGTACCACATGAGGGGGAGGATGTCTTCCCTGTAACCCACAGCGTTGAGATTGCCTGCAATGACAACAAGCTCAGTCCGACGATGTTGTGACACACCGCCCCAGACCATGACGGACCCTCCACCTCCAAATCGATCCCGCTACAGAGTTCAGGTCTCTGTGTAATGCTCATTCCTTTGATGATAAATGAGAATCCGACCATCACCCCTGGTGAGGCAAAACCGTGACTCGTCAATGAAGTGCACTTTTTGCCAGTCCTGTCTGGTCCAGTGATGGTCGGTTTGTGCCCATAGGCGACGTTGTTGCCGGTGATATCTGGTGAGGACCTGCCTTACTACAACAGGCCTACAAGCCCTCAGTCCAGGCTCTCACAGCCTATTGCGGACAGTCTGAGCACTGATGGAGGGATTGTGCGTTCCTGGTGTAACTCGGGCAGTTTGTTGTTGCTATTCTGTACCTGTCCCGCATGTGTGATGTTCGGATGTACCGATCCTGTGCAGGTGTTGTTACACATGGTCTGCCACTGCGAGGATGATCAGCTGTCCATCCTGTCTCTCTGTAGCGCTGTTGTAGGCCTCACAATATGGACATCGCAATTTATTGCCCTGGTCACATCTGCAGTCCTCATGCCCCCTTGCAGCATGCCTAAGGCACGTTCACGCAGATGAGCAGGGATCATGGGCATCTTTCTTTTGGTGTTTTTCAGAGTCAGTAGGAAGGCCTCTTTAGTGTCCTAGGTTTTCATAACTGTGACCTTAATTGCCTACCGTCTGTAAGCTGTTAGTGTCTTAACGACCGTTCCACAGGTGCATGTTCATTTATTGTTTATGGTTCATTGAACAAGCATGGAAAACAGTGTTTTAACCTTCGAAAGACAGGGTCCTGAAAAAGGGATGTTTCTTTTTATTCTTTGTTTATTCCTATATCAAAAAGGCTTAATATACCTCTACCGGTATGCCATCAAGCCCTGGGGGTTTTCCAGACTGATAGGTTTTAATAACCTCAAAAAGGTCTTCCACTGTAATTTGGCCTTCGCTCTGATCTTTCTGTACATTTGTTAATTTTCTATTTTTTATATTATTTGGAATGAATTCCTTACCGTAATCTTCATTCAGTGAGACATCTGCCTAAAATAATCAGCTTCCTCTTTTAAAATATCTTTTGGCGAAGCATAGCTGACTCCATCTTCAGTAATCAGTTTCTGCAAATTATCTTGTGAATTTTTCTCCATATTCCATCCAGTTGGCTTTATTTTTATAGTAGATTACATTAGATCATTCTTCAATAAGTTCCTCAAGTTCTTTTTGTTTTTCCTCTAACTTATTTTGCATCTCTGTTGTATCGTTTTTATTGCTCTCTACCTGTACTATTAGTTCATGGATTTCCCTTCTTCGTCTTTTCTCTTGACCCAGAAACTGCTTTTTTTTATTATTGATGAATATTGAATTGAATGACCTCTGAAGGTACATTTAAAGGTATCCCAAACAATAAGGGGATTTGCTGAACCTATATTATGCTGGAAAAATTCAGTTCTAAAAGATTTTGTCTTAGTTAAAAGTAAGTTGCCCTCCAGTAAACTTTGATCAAATGTCCAATATCCCCGTCCACGTGGAAAATCTATACGTTATGGGAATGTCTATTAGATGATGATCCAATCGCATTCTGTCTCCTATTAAAACTTTTTAAACCTTTGATGCAAGACAGAAAGAGACAAGAAAGTAGTCAAGACACCTAGCTTGATTATGTCTCCTCCATGTTTTTAGTCTCCAAATATCCACTATTTCTAATGTGTCCATATTATTTGTGATTTCCTTAAGGGCACGGTGATGATAGTTTGTAGAGTGATTACCTTTACGGTCCATTGAGGTACTTAACACTGTGTTATAGTCTCCTACCGTAAAGATTTGATCATTTGTAGCCTATAAGTTCAATAAATTGGAGAAAAAAAATTTGAAGAAGTGTGGATCATCCTGATTTGGACCATATAGATTAATGAGCCAAATCTCTTTTTTGTCCACTTTTCATATTCAAAAGGATCCACCTTCCTTGTGAATCACTCCTGACTATTTTCACATTCAGAACGAAATTTTTGTTAATTAATATCATCCCACCTTATAAGTTCCTTTGTCGATGACAGAAACTTATTTCACCACCCCATTCCTTTTTCCACGCAACTTCATCTAAGAATGTAGAGTGAGTTTCCTGTAAACAGTATATGTTATATTCATTTTCTTTGACCATGTAAAGACTGATCTTTTTTTATAATCTGCTAAACTGTTACAATTCTAACTATACTTATTTCACTCATTACCATAACTAGATACTATTCTCAGTCTAAATTGACAATAATTAGTGCTTGTAAAGTTACTGCCATCAGAGGAATTATGATGGTGAGCTTTCAAATGTCTGATATTATGATGGTGAAAATGATGGTGAATATTGTCTGATATTTAGAATTCAAGATATAGGTTCTAGCAATATTTGTTTTATTCCCTTGCCTGTTTGCCCGTGAGCCAAATTAATATTTGGGCTTGGGGAGGGTATCAAGTCAGGTCGAGTCATAAGGCTCAAGTCCAAGTCAAGTCACGAGTCATTGGTGTTAAAGTCAAAGTCGAGTTGCAAGACATCATATTTGTGACTTGAGTCTGACTCGGGTCCAAGTCACATGACTCGAGTCCACACCTCTGCTAACAAAGCCGATTGCTTACCATAGGCCTGCCTACCCAACAAATGACAGCAATAGGCTAATGCTATTTATTTTACAACAGGCTTACTTTTAACCTTAAACTAAATACAGAGCACAAAATTAAAGACTGTTACAACTTCATTTAGCCAACAAAAAGAAGGAAAACAACTATTTAAAGAACTGGTTTCGATTATTAAATAGGCCTACAATAATACTACTAATAATAATGATGGTGATTTACAATAATGATTATAATATACTAAACAATTGATGATAAATATAAAAATAAATAAATGAAAGGTATAAAATTGCATCAAACCTGAATAGCGAGTTGCACACAGTCCATTTGGCCGCACCAACTTTGTCCACAACAATGTAAAAACCTGTCCCCGAATACATTCCCCTTGTCGGCATCTTTTCACAATACTCTTTCTTCTCTAACTTTCATTTCACTTCAATGACAAAGGACTCCATCTTCGCAATAAACAGTAGCTGAGGTCAAGGCCCCTTTTACTCGCTCTCTCTCTCTCTCTCTCTCTCTCTCTCTCTCTCTCTTCTACGCATCAGGCGCACGTGAGGTGAGCAGATGGAACCAGTTTCAGCTGGACATCATCTATACTTTTATTGAGTTGCAATTGGCTAACACAGATAACAAGTTTTACACAGTTCTCATCACACAAACACTCAATTAACAGAGGACAGGTCCAATCGTGTCCAGTCGATAAATCGATTTTAATTGCACATACCCAAAGCCGAGACAAAGGTTTGAATTTAGGACCTGCTTGGGTCCTAGGTCGGATCTCAGAAGTTGGGGTCTGTTGAAACCGTGAAGACCCCCTACCCCTCGGGGACAGACCAGATTTCTTCAGAGTTGCTGCTGTGCCTTCTTCACCATGGTGTCTGTGTGGTTTGACCATTTCAGCTCCTCAGAGAGGAACTTGACGTTTTTGGACCATCTCCACGGCGGCCCCGTTGATGAGGATGGGGGCATGCTCAACCTGAAGTCCACCATCGGCTCATTTGTTTTTCTGACGATGAGGGAGAGGTTGTTTACCTGGCACCACACCCTCAGAGTGCCTACCTCCTTCCTGTAGGCCGTCTCGTCGTCGTTGGTAATCAGGCCTACGAATGTTGTTTCATCAGCGAAATTGATGGCGTCGTCGTGGGTATACAGAGAGTGCAGGAGAGGACTGAGTACGCCGTGTTGAGAATCAGTGTTGAGGATGTAATGTTGTCTACCTTCACCACCTGGGTGGCGGCCCGTCAGGAAGTCCAGTGCCCAGTTGCATAGGGAGGTGTACAGACCCAGGGTCCGAGCTTAGTGATGAGTTTGGAGGGCACTATGGTGTTGAAGGCCGAGCTGTAGTCGATGAACAGCATTCTCACATATGCATTCCTTTTGTCCAGGTGGGTGAGGGCAGTGTGTAGTGCAATTGTGCCGTCCATGGTGATTGTGTCGTCCGTGGATCTTTCAGGGCGGTATGTGAATTGGAGAGGGGAGGGAGGGAGGACTTGACTAGCCTCTCGGAGCACTTCATGATGACGGAAGTGAGTGCTACAGGTCGGTAGTCATTCAGTTCAGTTACTTTCCCTTTCTTGGGCCCGGGAATGATAGTGGACATCTTGAAGCAGTTGGGGATAGCAGCCTGAGCTAGACAGTGATTGAAAATGTCCAAAAACACAATAGCCAGCTGGTCTGCACATGCTCTGAGGGCGCGGCTAGGGATACCGTTTGGGCGGCCAGCCTTGCGAGTGTTAACACATTTGAATGACTTACACACGTCCTCCGTGGAGACCGTAAGCTCTCGTGGTCCTCAGGGCCTCTCCTCGGCCACTCAGAGTCGTCGATGTGCTCGACCCGAGAGAAAAAGGTGATTAGCTCGTCCAGTAGGGCGGCTATGGTGTCCGTGATATGGCTGGCTTTATTTTTGTAATCCGTGATCGTTAGGATCCCCTGCAACATACGCCTCATGTCCGACCCGCTAAATTGCGCCTATTTGTATTTGTACTGTTTAACCATACTATTGTCCCCGGTCACCTTGCCATGTTTATAAGCAGCTTCTCGCTCCTTAAGTTGAATGCGGCACGACAACCAGGGGTAGAAGGGTAGATGGTCACACAAGGTTCACTGCAAATAAAAGGTGTGTGTGTGTGTGTGTGTGTGTGTGTGTGTGTGTGTGTGTGTGTGTGTGTGTGTGTGTGTGTGTGTGTGTGTGTGTGTGTGTGTGTGTGTGTGTGTGTGTGTGTGTGTGTGATGGTGGTGGTGGTAGTGGTGGTGGTGTCTATTTACTGTACATGTCTGTGAGTGTGGGGGAAGTGTCGCCACGGATGTCCTAAACGCTGCATCCATCAGTGTCTCTGTGTGTTCTTCAAGAAGCGTGTTATCATCCTAATCCTAATTACCTCAATTTTGTTTAAATGTTGTCAGCAGAGCCCCGAGGTTCACAGGGGAATGTTGTGTCAATGATATGAAGTAAAATCCGGCACTGTTTCCTCCTAAGATACAACCGATACACACCTCCCCTCTCCCCAACATGAAGCTGAAGAAACAATCACTGGTAAACAATGATACAGTATTATTGTCAAGCTCAGTTCAGTTTTTGAACATGTATTTTGCGATTGTGGGAGGGATTTGATGTGTTATGTCAAGTGCAAAGAGAAACACTTGTGGCCAATACATTTTCTACAACTGTTTATCCGACTCATTACACAGATTGTAAAAATGCCCCTTTAAACAACAAATTGCAAGACAATGTCACACGTCACCCTAAAACCCCAAAGCTTCCACTCAGGTGAGTAAGTATTCAGTGATAAATGGGAGATTATGGACTATCAGTGTTTGTCAAGTGAATCTTGTCTTAACACACAAACCTAACTATTCCTAGTGTCAAACTCATCAAGGAGTCAAGTGGTGACTGGTGGTGTGACAAACTGGGAGACAAAGGGGGCCATCTGAAAGGACCCTCCCCCAGATGAGGACCCCTACCCTGGGAACTCTGGTGGGGGTCGGGTAGAGGGGGTGTGAAGGTAGAAGGAGTGGAGGATGGGTGAGATCAACACATTCCTTAGGGAATAGCTTTGGCAACCCCCTGAAGCCCTGTGTGTGACAAACACTCATGCAAGCACAGACATGCAAGTGTACACACACACACACACACACACGAGCATGCACGCACACAAACATGAATGCATGCACAGACACACGGACTCACACACACACTGTCACACATCACCTCCCCAAATGTATGGACACTCCTCCCCCTTGTCCTTTCAAGACCTTGAATGGACCCCAACCCCCACACACTACTCTGTTACACACAAACACATGCTAAAGTACACACAACCACACACACACACCAGCCCCCCAGGGCACAGGGGCCAACCTCCTGCCAGCAGGCTGTCTCTATTGTTCAAACGCAGCCACATTAGCAGGGAATGTTAACATACACAAACACAGCATAATAGGGTCTTGCATTTCCATGACAGCTAATATTAGCCTCTCCGTGATAGAATCCTTCCTAAACACATTTTCATCTTTAATCAATATTAAGCTTAAAGGATTTACACAAAATCACTTGGCAAATGACGTTCAAATCCACAAATGTCCCAGTAAGTGCTATGGGTTTGTAGTGAACGAACATGAAGTCACGCAGTGTGTCTATGCACAAAGTGTGTTTGTTTGTGTCCACTGCATAGCGGCATGGTTCGGTCTGCATTTTCATAACGCCATAAACAGCATGTATTCCCAGTGTGTGTGAGCAAATTTTCCCCTGCACAGCTGTTCCTCTACATACTAATGGAGGGAATGATCTGTGACATGGATCACATTAGCATGTCTGACTGCCAGGTACCAACACAGCCTGTCGTTACACATCCCCTGTGAGTGTATGTGGGAGGGGGGTGTGTGTCAGATATGCATGAGTATGTTTGTCATTGTGTGTCATTAGTGTGTGTTTTAGTCATTAGTGTGTGTTTTTTTCTGTGTTTCCGTGTCTGTGGGTCTGAGTTTGTGTTTGTTTACACAACTTGTGGGGCGCACGTGTGTGTATGTGTGTGTTGTGAGCATGGCGCCGTTGCCTGTGTCTCCATGTTTGTCACAGTGTGGAACACAGATGATGGCACTTCCCCCCGAAAGACTAACTAACTCCACGCCTGTCAAAATACACTCCTTACACATCCATCTCCCCACAGAACCATCAGTCAGACACACACACCACCCCTCCTCCCGCTCAGACATACTCCCCTGAGGGCGACGGGACTGGGAGCCAGAAGGGTCATAGTTCCACACCTGAGGTACACACACTCACAGACACAAACACCCCCTTCCCCCTGCCTCAAGCCACTGTTTATGTAAACACAATGGCTAAACTCAATTGAAATTGGAATTTCAATTGGCCTTGTGTCTGTGAATGTCTGTCAATCTCCACACACACACACACACACACACACACACACACACACACACACACACACACACACACACACACACACACACACACACACACACACACACACACACACACACACACACACACACACACGAGGTAACAGCGGCTCAGTGGTGAGGATGGCTGCATCCCCGCACCAGATCCAGTGTGGGCTGTACGATATTTATAGCACAGCAAAGGAGAGGAGCAGACAGTGCCCTGAGAGAGAAACACAGAGAGAGAGAGAAATGGAGAGAGAAGAGAGTAACAGAGAGTGTTATGCCAGAGAGATGAGGGGAGGGAGGAGGAGAGAGACAGGGAGGGGGAGAGAAACAGGGAGGGGGAGAGAAACAGAGAGAGAGACAGAGATGGGGAGAGAGAGACAGGGAGGAGGGGGAGAAACAGGGAGAGGGAGAGAAACAGAGAGAAAGACAGGGAGGGGGAGAGAAACAGAGAGAGAGACAGAGATAGAGAGAGTGATGGAGAGAGAGAGAGACAGGGATGAGGGGGAAGGGAGGGAGGGAGGGAGGGGGAGAAAAACAGAGAGAGACAGAAATGGGGAGAGAGAGTAGGCGATGATGAATCATCCTCCTAGAACAGGAGAGGGAAGGAGAGAGCGCACGTCTACAGACGCCTCCCCTCTTTTCATCCCTCTCTCCTCTCATCCACCCACTCCCCTGTGTCCACGCATCACCTCTTCAGAGGAGGAGAGAAAAAACAAGGGTTGACTAAAGCCTGTGCGTCATGTCTATAAAAAGATGCTGATGTAACATTGTAATTTAATCATTTAGCAGATGTTCTTCTGCAGAGAGAGACACACTCACCACAGTTATGTTAACAAAAGCACAACACCCATGTGAAGTCTCGAGAACAATATTGCGAGACCTTATGCAACCCTAAATTCAACATTACTAGGTCTGACATATTAAACCCTTACGCAACTGTAATACAACCGTATTGCCCAGGGGATGAATAGAATTGGATTTCCTGCTAAACCCCATTGACTGCTGAGAAAAACCCATGATATTAGCATCAGTCAGCATGCAAACCCCACACCTCCGCTCACCTACACCACTAAACCAATAAAGAGGGTGTGCGCCCTGAACACACGACAATGACCCCATTTAGCCATGTTTGTTTAGGAAACATATGAGCTCCTTGCTGCACTGTTGCGTCGAACAACCGAGGCTAAACACTCCCAATGGTATTTCTGTACGACTAAACACAGAATTTCACATCACACTGTTTAAGTGATTTACAGTTGAAGTCAGAAGTTTACATACACTTAGGTTGGAGTAATTAAAACTAGTTCTTCAACCACTCCACAAATTTCTTGTGTCAAGAAGCAGTGCGGCTTGGTTGGTTTGTGTTTCGGAGGATGCATGGCTCTCAACCTTCGCCTCTCCCGAGTCCGTACGGGAGTTGCAGCAATGAGACAAGACTGTAACTACTACCAATTGGGGAGAAAAAAGGGGTAAAAAATACACTGCTCAAAAAAATAAAGGGAACACTTAAACAGCACAATGTAACTCCAAGTCAATCACACTTCTGTGAAATCAAACTGTCCACTTAGGAAGCAACACTGATTGACAATAAATTTCACATGCTGTTGTGCAAATGGGATAGACAACAGGTGGAAATTATAGGCAATTAGCAAGACACCCCCAATAAAGGAGTGGTTCTGCAGGTGGTGACCACAGACCACTTCTCAGTTCCTATGCTTCCTGGCTGATGTTTTGGTCACTTTTGAATGCTGGCGGTGCTTTCTCTCTAGTGGTAGCATGAGACGGAGTCTACAACCCACACAAGTGGCTCAGGTAGTGCAGCTCATCCAGGATGGCACATCAATACGAGCTGTGGCAAGAAGGTGTGCTGTGTCTGTCAGCGTAGTGTCCAGAGCATGGAGGCGCTACCAGGAGACAGGCCAGTACATCAGGAGACGTGGAGGAGGCCGTAGGAGGGTAACAACCCAGCAGCAGGACCGCTACCTCCGCCTTTGTGCAAGGAGGAGCAGGAGGAGCACTGCCAGAGCCCTGCAAAATGACCTCCAGCAGGCCACAAATGTGCATGTGTCTGCTCAAACGGTCAGAAACAGACTCCATGAGGCTGGTATGAGGGCCCGACGTCCACAGGTGGGGGTTGTGCTTACAGCCCAACACCGTGCAGGACGTTTGGCATTTGCCAGAGAACACCAAGATTGGCAAATTCGCCACTGGTGCCCTGTGCTCTTCACAGATGAAAGCAGGTTCACACTGAGCACATGTGACAGACGTGACAGAGTCTGGAGACGCCGTGGAGAACGTTCTGCTGCCTGCAACATCCCCCAGCATGACCGGTTTGGTGGTGGGTCAGTCATGGTGTGGGGAGGCATTTCTTTGGGGTGCCGCACAGCCCTCCATGTGCTCGCCAGAGGTAGCCTGAGTGCCATTAGGTACCGAGATGAGATCCTCAGACCCCTTGTGAGACCATATGCTGGTGCGGTTGTACCCTGGGTTCCTTCTAATGCAAGACAATGCTAGACCTCATGTGGCTGGAGTGTGTCAGCAGTTCCTGCAAGAGGAAAGCATTGATGCTATGGACTGGCCCGCCCGTTCCCCAGACCTGAATCCAATTGAGCACATCTGGGACATCATGTCTCGCTCCATCCACCAATGCCACGTTGCACCACAGACTGTCCAGGTGGATGCTTTAGTCCAGGTCTGGGAGGAGATCCCTCAGGAGACCATCCGCCACCTCATCAGGAGCATGCCCAGGCATTGTAGGGAGGTCATACAGGCACGTGGAGGCCACACACATTACTGAGACTAATTTTGACTTGTTTTAAGGACATTACATCAAAGTTGGATCAGCCTGTAGTGTGATTTTCCACTTTAAGTTTGAGTGTGACTCCAAATCCAGACTTCCATGGGTTGATAAATTTGATTTCCATTGATCATTTTTGTGTGATTTTGTTGTCAGCACATTCAACTATGTAAAGATAAAAGTTTTTAATAAGAATATTTCATTCATTCAGATCTAGGATGTGTTATTTTAGTGTTCCCTTTATTTTTTTGAGCAGTGTATATATAACAATAATGTGATGATCCTATCTGCCCTAAGACAGGGAATTTTTACTAGAATTAAATGTCAGGAATTGTGAAAAACTGAGTTGAAATGTATTTGGCTGAGGTGTATGTAATCTTCCGACTTCATTAACTAATGTGCCAATAATGAGTGCCTCCTACCATATCGTGCTTGTAAGGGGTGCATAATCGGTGGCAGGGAAGTTAGATGCAGGACAGCAGAACTTGGTAGTAGCCGGAGCAGTTTAATAGCAAAACCCACGGCATAAAGGGCCAGTAGGAGGCCCTCTTTCCTCTGGCCTAAAAAAAATATCTCAATGCCCCAGGGCAGTGATTGGGAACACTGCCCTGTGTAGGGTGCCGTCTTTCGGATGGGACGTTAAACGGGTGTCCTGACTCTCTGAGGTCATTAAAGATCCCATAGCACTTATTGTAAGAGTAGGGATGTTAACCCCAGTGTCCTGGCTAAATTCCCAATCTGGCCCTCAAACCATCACGGTCACCTAATAATCCCCAGTTTACAATTGGCTCATTCATCCCCCTCCTCTCCCCTGTAACTATTCCCCAGGTTGTTGCTGCAAATGAGAATGTGTTCTCAGTCAACTTACCTGGTAAAATAATGGATAAATAAATAAAAATAACAAGAATAATTGGGTACAAAAACCCGTTGTGCACCAAACAACACGTGCACAAGCACTTACGATAAACAATCCCACACAAAGACATGGGGGGGAACAGAGGGTTAAATACACAACAAATGATTGAGGGAATTGAAAACAGGTGTGAGGAAAAACTAGACAAAACAAATGGAAAATGAAAAGTGGATAGAGCGCCGCCCGAACAAGGAGAGGACCCAACTTTGGTGGAAGTCGTGACAGTGCTCCACCACTGTGATTATAGTCAACTGCCAACGTATTAAGCATGTATTAAATGAGAGATGGATGCGGTGGTGAAGTGAGCCCCTCAGCCCTCATTTTTAGCCAGCTTTGCGAGTGTACAATTATGTTCACTCCGGGCCCTGAAACTCTCCATAATTCAATTTGCGACGATTGTACATCCGCTAAGAAAAGTCTGCAAAAACATTAAAACAACATCAACCTAGAAGTCAACATACAAGTGTAAGTAAAAACAAATGCAAATAAGTTAGACATTTTGCTACTACGTAAAAAGTAAATATTTTTTGTTTGGTTAACTTTTGTAAATTGTATAAACAAAACATTTTCCTTCTTCAGAAGTTCCAGCTAGGCAGTTAGTTGGCTAATTAATTTGCTAGCTATTATACAGTAGGCATATATTAATAATTATATAGTTAATATAAGTAGACATGCACTCCTAATTGACTATAGCGCATTTAAAGCACCCATGAACGAGTGACTAATTTCCGGCCAAGGGTGGTCCATTTCAAAATCATTCATTCCTCCCTCGCCCCTTGCCCTGCAAGTGTATACTTGTCAGACATCATGATACGTCATCAGAAGTGTCCACTTAATTTGAGGAGTGAGGGGATAGGGTGTGTCTTTTGAGTGTTCGGACCGCACATTAGTCTACACCTGTTGTTTAAGAATCATGTGACGAATAGCATTTGATTTGCCAGTTTTGCCTAAACAAACCCATAACACAAAGTGTCCCATAGATGACACAGGAGATAGCTGGTTCTGAAGCAGGGTGGGGACACGTTAAAGCTTACAGTATGCTTCCCAGTCAAAACAGTTTTCGCATATATTATGACAAAAAAAAAGCTTTTGTTTGTTTTGGTGTTCGGCAGGATTTTTTTCGGCTGTTCGACCACACAGCGTCTTTTATTGAGACTTGTCGAAGTTGGGTAGCTGAAGTCTACGCACCTTTATCAGTGTTTGGTAGATAGTAGGGATTCTTCAACAAAGTGTTTGTTGTCATTCAACAACAGACGGCTAGTTTTCATGCACATTTTTCACTTGAGAAATGCTGCACCAAATATCTTAGTTCGATGTAAAAGTCTGCGACTAAGAGCTCTGCAAAAATGCCAAAATGAATGACAGAAATCTTGATTTATCAGATTGATTCTGACTATTTTGAGGAAGTGTTACCATATGTTGTTGCTACGGGGTCTCAAGATGGACAAACTGTAATATTGAATTTAAAAAAAAATTTTTTCAAGCTAATGTCTTTTTAAGGGAACATGCGAGGCACACATTTTTACTTCTCCTAGCCAAGTTCTGCTAGGAGCAAACTGAACCTAGTATAAGGATTCCTTTATGCCGGCGGTCTGTCCTCATGGCCTGAGTCATGTCACCTTAGTTTGTGTGACAAGACAGTTTAATCATTAGTGTTCCTTATGCGTCATACCAGGCCAGCCAGCTAAGCCTGTTTGATACCGAAACACACACAAACACAAATGTCAATGGATTGTGTCAACATCCTTGGCATTTCCTTGTTAAACAACTCTGTGACAGGGTTTTCCCCTCCAGCTATGTGATAATCATTGTCACCTTTGGTATTGTTCCATAAAGTAAGCAGTTTAAATATCTTCATTCATACCAATCATAAAAAGTAATGACAAGCCGTAACAGTGTCATGATATATTAAAGCAAAACAGTTGAACGCTTTTAACATTGGAAGTTTAAATATGGTTCCAATGAATTAGTTAATTGTAGCATGATGCATTAGAGTTAAGGGTTTGATTCCAGCATTGGCCACTTACAAGATACTGTTTATTTATGACGATATTAAAGACATTATTACTATTTTTTATTATATCATTATTTCATACGTTATGACTGTTTTGTTATAAATTGTCTATTCATGCTAGGACAGTGATGATGTCATTCTGGTGACAGTGTTATGACCATGTTTTGCCAGTATACTAGAAATAATCATCCACCATGTCTCCCATTCTCTCCCAGCACGAAGTGAGCCGACGCAGCTGCGATTCTCCTGGGCCAGACACAGTCGCATTAGAATCCCCTTGCTAATGCTGCAACTGTCTCCTTGACCCTGCCATGCTGTGTCAAAAGCTCCCTCACTGTGTTTATCATAACAACCATGCTGATATGGGATCAGAGACAGTGCTGCATGTGCAGTTCTCTCTGTTTGTGCATTCAATGGTCCAGACAGGAGTATCTCTTCAGAATAAGGGTCAACGTACAGTACATGGCAATAAATAGTACTACTACTATCATGAAGCTGGCCTGATGGGGGGAGGTTTATGATCCCCCTGAATACCTTTTCTCTCTCCCTACTCTTCTTGGAAAGTCCTTTGTTAACATAGAGAGAGTCTTATAACATCAAAAGGGTGGGGAAATGAACCATATTTCGGTAATTCAACGAGCTGAAAATATGCGTTGGTACTTAAAGAATATGATGCCAGATCAGTTGTCATCTGAGACATTATTACTAATGATAGGATGACATAAACTGTATCTTGGAAAGTGTACACATTATTGTTATCAGATTCACATGGAATTGTTGGGCAATTTAAATGTTTAAATATGAAACTATTTGTGAAAAGATGAAATATAATTTAGCTTCTTAATGAGAGAACAGTTTGTCATAGAGTAAACTCTGCCAACTCATTGGCCCCGCCCATGTGAGCAGACAGTGGTTGTAAACTCTGCCAACTCAGTTGCCCCGCCCATGTGAGCAGACAGTGGTTGTAAACTATGAAACATGGCCCTCTCTCCCAACCCTATATAAGCCCTGTCACGAAAATGTAACTTTCTGTTCCCCGGTGTGAGGACATACCATGCCTACGTTGAAAGGACAAAGAACACCTACAGAACTAAGCCAACCTCAGCAAGAACCTAACGAAATTGGCATCGAATTTCAATGTGAAGGTGACGACCTACACACCGGAAGGATGAATTTCGACTATACCAGCCAGAATATAGCATGAGCTTAAAGTATGGCAACTTGGTATGAACTTTGAACTCTAATTCACCAAAGAAGTGATACCTCCTAGCTGTCACGTTAGTGCAGCAACTGTAGACGTGGGCTACCTGTCTACCACACGACCATGGTACTACCAAGTATCCATTCTACCACCAGACATTATTCAAAGGTTAACTCGGCCTCCCATCTATGACCAACCGATCGAAGTGCAGCTCAGAGTAAATATTTACTGCATTTTCCCTTTTCAAATGGGTGGTAATTTAGAATGCATAAGATACTGTATTTACGATTGAGTAGCTTCCTACGGCCTGATAGAGACATAGCTTCTCCCGTTGTTCCTCAGTCGTCCCGCTCTTTCATTCAAAACCCCACCCCCTTTCTTTGTGTAACCAACTGTCATATCTGTTCCGTCCGCTAGGGACATTTTCCTGTATGACATAATTTAAAAATGTATGATACATTCTGTGTATATGTAATTCTGTGTGATTATTTATGTATTTAGTAAATAAATAATTAAACCAAATTTTGTATTGCTGATTCAACTTGTTAGCCAGGGTTCGTGAAGATAACCAAGAATTTACAACTTTCAGATGTGACTAAACAAGTGACGATTAAATATTGACTGCTATTGATGTAAAAGATTATTAGGTCTTTAAGAGTTTATTCGGAAGACAACAGCTCTATAAACATTCTTTCATGGTGCCCCGACTTTCTAGTTAATTACATTCACCTGATTAGCTTAATCAGGTAATATGAATGACAGAGAAATTATTTTATAGAATAGCATGTCATATCACTTAATCCGGCATAGCCAAAGACACTACGCTACATAGTACTCCTAGCCATTACATGACCGAGCAATCTGAGCCAGCTCAGAAACATTCAGGGATTAAAGGTGCTTTATAAATAACATTTCCCCCGGTTACTGCCATCATCAAGTGAACAACCCACATCTACATGAGTAACAGCCAGGGAGGAGCCCCATAACATTCTCTCATTCTCGTCATTATTATGTAACTTCAACGTTGGCCAATATAGGACAACATGTCCTAGATCTTCATGTCTGACCTACAACTGAGTGAAGGAGGGGGAGAGAGGACAAGAGAGAGACGGAGGAGGAGAGAGGGAGAGGCCTGCCAGAGTGAAGGGGGCCGATATGTTGTGGATGATGAATGGGGAGCAGTGTCCTCAGGAAACAGGGGATTACACACACACACACACACACACACACACACACACACACACACACACACCAGGCTATCGCAGCATGGGAATGGGAGAAATGAATTGCCTTGTTTTGCACCTCTCGTAACAGTTGAACATAGTTAACAAACTCTATAACACAATGGTTTGATGTCACTTCTAAATCAATGAGGTGATGTTTGGCAAATGCATTTGCCAAGGATTGCTGGTGAAGTCAACGTACCTTGGCTTTGCTAGCAGCAACATAAACCACATTCATTCACAAAGCGAAGAATTTCTGCCTGGACTAAGATTCAAGTACAATTCCTAAGAAATGGTATAGTACAGTATATTAAGATCAGTTATGCTTATGGATCCTGGAGTGTACAGTCTGGATTTGTTTTATTAATGAACTGAGACTTCCTCTATTCAAACACACACAGACAAACCCCAAAATAACACCGACAAACACTCTGACAATTCTCCAGAGAATTGCTTGTCTCTAAGCTTCTGATGCTTACATGCACACACAAACATAGACTAAATGACCTGGACAAATTCAAGATGACATCTACACCGAAGGAGGAGTGGCCATGCATGTACACTGCTGGAGGTGCTATAATAACCCACACACACACATACTAAAACAACACAGATAAACACTCCTCCAGCTCGTTCACGTCTGCATTGACTTACACGGATGCTCCAACCCACTGGCATGATGCATAAACAACAGAATGTACACATGCATCCAGGCTACACTCGGCTGTTGGAGCACCCCCCCCCCCCAGTCTGCCCAGATTCACTGAAGTCATGCTGAGATGGCATCTGTCACCCTACTCACGCACGCACGCACAAACACACCCCATCCCCCTTTGTTCTCCCTCATGCTAAGATCCACCTTTTATTATTCACAGTGTGTCCTCTTCTCACAAGATATCCAATTTTCTTATGTCTGCCTGTCTATCCAGAGTTATTATGTCATCTACAGTACACAGAATTTTTCACAGCTCATATTTGATGATCGGCGGTATCTAGTCAAAAATATTGATGATTTATTCCCATATAACGTTAATGTGAAAACATTTGTTATGTTACGTACTGAATCAGTTCTTTTGTATTCCCTGGTCTTAATGGTAGTGTAGCACAATATTACACTCTCCCAACATAGCCATGAACCCAGAAAACCCAAGCATTTGTATGTGGGAAGTGAGGTCTCAGGAAAGCAATGTCACAGTGCAATGCTATACGTACCACGACGAGCTAATATCCGAGGGCAACACTACATTGTAAAGGGGTTGCTGTGAATTTGAAAGTAGCTTACAGGCAACGCATGGCAAGTAAAAGGCTGTAGTTCTACTGTAAAATACAGTTGAAGTCAGAAGTTTACATACACCTTAGCCAAATACATTTAAACTCTGTTTTTCACAATTCCTGACATTTAATCCAAGTAAAAATTCCCTGTCTTAGGTCACTTAGGATGACCACTTTATTTTAACAATGTGAAATGTCAGAATAATAGTAGAGAGAATTATTTATTTGAGCTTTTATTTCTTTCATGACATTCCCAGGTTACATACACTCAAGTTTACATACACTCAATTAGTATTTTGTAGCATTTCCTTTAAATTGTTTAACTTGGGTCAAACGTCACGGGTAGCCTTCCACAAGCTTCCCACAAAAAGTTGGGTGAATTTTGGCCCATTCGTCCTGACAGAGCTGGTGTAACTGAGTCAGGTTTGTAGGCCTCCTTGCTCGCACACACTTTTTCAGTTCTGCCCACAAATTTTCTATGGGATTGAGGTCAGGACATTGTGATGGCCACTCCAATACCTTTACTTTGTTGTCATTAAGCCATTTTGCCACAACTTTGGAAGTATGTTGGGGTCATTGTCCATTTGGAAGACCCATTTGCAACCGAGCTTTAACTTCCTCACGGATGTCTTGAGATTTTGCTTCAATTTATCCACATAATTTTCCTTCCTCATGAAGCCATCTATTTTGTGAAGTGCACCAGTCCCTCCTGCAGCAAAGCAACCCCACAACGTGATGCTGCCATCCCTGTGCTTCACGGTTGGGATTGTGTTCTTCGGCTTGCAAGCCTCCCCCTTTTTCCTCCAAACATAACGATGGTCATTATGGCCAAACAGTTATATTTTTGTTTCATCAGACCAGAGGACATTTCTCCAAAAACTACGATCTTTGCCCCCATGTGCAGTTGCAAAACATAGTCTGGCTTTTTGGTGGTGGTTTGGGAGCAGCGGCTTCTTCCTTGCTGAGTGGCCTTTCAGGTTATGTTGATATAGGACTTGCTTAACTGTGAATATAGATACCTTTGTACCTGTTTCCTTCAGCATATTCACAAGGTCCTTTGCTGTTGTTCTGGGATTGATTGGCACTTTTCGCACCAAAGTACGTTCATCTCTAGGAGACAGAACGCGTCTCCTTCCTGAGCGGTATGACGGCTACGTGGTCCCATGGTGTTTATACTTGCGTACTATTGTTTGTACAAATGAACATGGTACCTTCAGGCATTTGGAAATTTCTCCCAAGAACGAACCAGACTTGTGGAGGTCTACAATCCTTTTTCTGAGGATTTGGCTGATTTCTTTTGATTTTCCCATGATGTCAAGCATAGAGGCACTAAGTTCGAAGATAGGCCTTGAAATACATCCACAGTTACACCAATTGACTCAAATGATGTCAGTTAGCCTATCAGAACCTTCCAAAGCCATGACATAATTTTCTGGAATTTTCCAAGCTGTTTAATTGCACAGTCAATTTAGCGTATGTAAACTTCTCACCCACTGAAATTGTGATACAGTGAATTATAAGTGAAATAATCTGTCTGTAAACAATTGTTGGAAAAATGACTTGTGTCATGCACAAAGTAGATGTCCCAACCGACTTGCCAAAACTATAGTTTGTTAACAAGACATTTGTGGAGTAGTTTAAAAAAAGGCATTAACAAAGGCTTTCAAAGTGGCAGTGACTACAGGACAAAACAGACCAAAGGGACATTTTTTTTTCTTTTCGTTCAACCTTTATTTAACAAGGCAAGTCAGTTAAGAAAAATGTTTTGTTAAGAACAAAGCCTGCCCCAGCAATACTCTAACCCAGACGACACTGGGCCATTTGTGCACCGCCCTATGGGACTCCCAATCACAGACTGTTATAATACAGCCTGGAATAGAACCAGGGTCTGTAGTGATGCCTCTAGAACTGAGATGCAGTGCCTTACACCGCTACGCCACTCGGGAGCCCACATGGCTAAGTACTCAACCATTTAAGGTTAAGACTGGCTGCCACTCCAATCAGGTGAAATAGGGGCACTTATATTTGTCCCCTATACATTTGAAATTGATAGGGCATGATAATCACCTACGAGTTAAATAGGTACAGTGTTCTCACTCATGGATGCAACAAATATAGCCTCTTACAAGGAACGCCTCAAAATATGTTAATGAGACAGAAACAGCATGCACCCACAAGTGATCAAAAGATTTTGCGCTCCAAAGATAAGGTACAGTACCGTATTTTGTGGGGTGGATTTCAACACACAACCGAGTATTTTAGATATTGATAATAGCCAAAATGACCGTATAAATTACAGTTTTCCGTTATAGTGTAGTATGCTGGGTCATGGAAGGGGTTAGTCAGTTGATTGGTCTGTTTTGGATCAGAGAGTTGCATCTCTGATGTAAGCCTTCCTATCTGAGCTCACTTGGTGGTCTGAAATCCCATCACTATGAGCAGCTTTCGGATTTAGCTCCTGCTTGAATTACTCCTCCTTCCTTGTCCCTCCCCCATTCTCTCTCTCTCTATCTCTCTCTCTCTCTCGCTCTCTCTAGCTCTCTCTGTCTGAGTATTTTTCTTCCCTGCAAAATCATATAGTCTCTTTAAGCATCTGCTAGCTTGGCATCTTGAGCAGGAGAGGCAGGGATTGGAGCACACACAAACACACCGTGCCATTCCTTATGAGGTCACTGGGGCAGGATGTGTGTGTTTGTGACTGACAGGCTGTCTCAACTGAGTCTAGAACAGTGCACTGACCCGGTGGCCCTTCCAAGCTCTGTGGGAATCAGAACAAGATACAGTGCCTTCAGAAACTATTCACAACCCTTGACTTTTATTTCTTTTTTTTGTGTGTTTACAGCCAGAATTTAAAATGGAGTAAATGCAGATTTTTTCGTGTCACTGGCCTACACACAATACCCGATAATGCAGTGTTTCCCAAACTCGGTCCT